>NC_139337.1:32016510-32131510 GCF_056507025.1 Lutjanus erythropterus
TATGTATGTTCATATGTATGTATGGTCATTATGTATGTATGTATGTATGTATGTATGTTCATATGTATGTATGGTCATATGTATGTATGTATGGTCATATTTATGTATGTATGGTCATATTTATGTATGTATGTATGTATGTATGTATGTATGTTCATATGTATGTATGTATGTATGTATGTATGGTCATATGTATGTCAGGATATTATTTTTGATTTATGATCCTTAGGGAGTTAAACTGTACTTTAATTTAGTTACACACTTGCTACAAGTTGTAAAGGTTGCTAAAAAGATTAACACTGTTGCTTACTTGTGTTTTATGGGCCTGTAACCCTCTTATTTGGAAGGAAAACACGTTTTGAAAATAAAAGCAGACATTCAAAAATTCAATATGCATGATTTTCAGTCTGTGCAAAATTTTTCTTATCTCACATATGTATGTATGTATGTATGTATGTATGTATGTATTCATGTTCAAATGTATGTATGGTCATATGAATGTATGTATGTATGTATGAATGTATGGTCATATGTATGTATGTACGTATGTATGTATGTAGGTATGTATGTATTTAAGTGTGTATGGTCATATGTATGTATATATGTTCATATGCATTCATGTATGTATGTATGTATGTATGTATGTATGCATGAATGGTCATATGGTCAAAAGTAACACTATTGCTTACGTGTGTTTTATGGCCCTGTAAGCCTCTTATTTGGAAGTAAAACATGTTTTGAAAATAAAGGAAGACATTCAAAAATTCAGTTTGCATGATTTTCAGTCTTTACATAATTTTACTATCTCAGATATGTATGTATGTATGTATGTATGTATGGTCATATGTATGTATGTATGTATGTATGTACGTATGTATGTATGTATGTATGGTCACATGTATGTATGTATGTATGTATGGTCATGTGGTCATATGGTCAAAAGTAACACTATTGCTTACTTGTGTTTTATGGCCCTGTAACCCTCTTATTTGGAAGTGAAACACATTTTGAAAATAAATGAAGACATTCAAAAATTCCGTTTGCATGATTTTCAGTCTGTCCATAATTTCATTATCTCAGATATGTATGTATGTATGTATGTATGTCTGGTGACATGTATGTATGTATGGTCATATGTATGTATGTATGTATGTACGTATGAATACATACATACATACATACATACATACAGATGAACATACATACATACATACATACATACATACATACATACATGAATGCATATGAACATATATACATACATATGACCATACATACATACATATGACAACACATACATACATATGACCATACATACATACATACATACATATGACCATACATACATACATACATACATATGACCATACATACATTCATTCATATGACCATACATACATATGAAAATAAATAAATAAATACATACATACATACATACATATCTGAGATAAGAAAAATTTTGCACAGACTGAAAATCATGCAAATTGAATTTTTGAATGTCTTCTTTTATTTTCAAAAAGTGTTTTACTTCCAAATAAGAGGGTTACAGGGCCATAAAACACAAGTAAGCAACAGTGTTACTGCATACATACATACATATGAACATACATTCATACATAAATACATACATACAAACATATGACCATCCATCCATACATGAATACATATGACCATACATACAGACATACATATGTATGACCATACATACATACATACATACATATGAATATGACCATACATACAGACATACATATGTATGACCATACATACATACATACATACATACATACATACATACATCTGACCATAAATACATAAATACATACATACATATACATATGACCATACATACATCCATACATACATGCATGTCTGAGATAATAAAATTATGCACAGACTGAAAATCATGTAAACTGAATTTTTGAATGTATTCTTTTATTTTCAAAACGTGTTTTACTTCCAAATAAGAGGGTTACAGGGCCATAAAACACAAGTAAGCAACAGTGTTACTGCATACATACATACATATGAACATACATTCATACATAAATACATACATACAAACATATGACCATCCATCCATACATGAATACATATGACCATACATACAGACATACATATGTATGACCATACAGACATACATACATACATACATACATACATATACATATGACCATACATACAGACATACATATGTATGACCATACATACATACATACATACATACGACCATACATACATCCATACATACATACATGTCTGAGATAATAAAATTATGCACAGACTGAAAATCATGTAAACTGAATTTTTGAATGTATTCTTTTATTTTCAAAACGTGTTTTACTTCCAAATAAGAGGGTTACAGGGCCATAAAACACAAGTAAGCAAAAGTGTTACTGCATACATACATACATACATACATACATACATACATTCATATGACCACACATACATACATATGACCATACATACATACATACATACATATGACCATACATACATACATACATTCATACATACATACATACATTCATTGATATGACTATACATATATATGAACATAAATACATACATACATACATACATACATATCTGAGATAAGAAAAATTTTGCACAGACTGAAAAACATGCAAATTGAATTTTTGAATGTCTTCTTTTATTTTTAAAACGTGTTTTACTTCCAAATAAGAGGGTTACAGGGCCATAAAACACAAGTAAGCAACAGTGTTACTGCATACATACATACATACATATGAACATACATACATACATACATACATACAAACATATGACCATCCATCCATACATAAATACATATGACCATACATACATACATACATATGTATGACCATACATACACACATATGTGACCCTCTTATTTGGAAGTAAAACACGTTTTGAAAATAAAAGAAGCCATTCAAAAATTCAATTTGCATGATTTTCAGTATGTGCAAATTTTTTCTTATCTCAGATATGTATGTATGTATGTTTGTATGTATGTATGTTCATCTGTATGTATGTATGTATGTATGTATGTATGTATGTATTTATTCATGTTCATATGTATGTATGGTCATATGAATGTATCTATGTATGTATGGTCATATGTATGTATGTATGTATGTTTGTATGTATGTATGTATGTATGTTCGTATGTATGTATGTATGTATGTATGTTCCTATGTATGTATGTATGTATGTACTTATGTATGTATGTATGTATGGCCATATGTATGTATGTATGTATGTATGTGTGGTCATATGTATGTATGTATGTACGTATGTATGTATGTATGTCTGTATGTATGGTCATATGTATATGTATGTATGTATGTATGGTCATATGTATTTATGTATGGATGGATGGTCATATGTTTGTATGTATGTATGTATGTATGTTCATGTGTATGTATGTATGTTCATATGTATGTATGTATGTATGTATGTATGTATGTATGTATGTATGTATGGAGTAACACTGTTGCTTACTTGTGTTTTATGGCCCTGTAACCCTCTTATTTGGAAGTAAAACACGTTTTGAAAATAATAGAAGACATTCAAAAATTCAATTTGCATGATTTTCAGTATGTGCAAAATTTTTCTTATCTCAGATATGTATGTATGTATGTATGTATGTATGTATGTATATATGTATGAACGTATTCATGTTCATATGTATGTATGGTCATATGTATGTATGTATGTATGTACGTACGTACGTATGTACGTATGTATGTATGGTCATATGTATGTACGTATGTATGTACGTATGTATGTATGTATGGTCATGTATGTATGTATGGTCATACGTATGTATGTATGGTCATACGTATGTATGTATGTATGTATGTACGTATGTATGTATGTATGTATGGTCACATGTATGTATGTATGTATGGTCATGTGGTCATATGGTCAAAAGTAACACTGTTGCTTACTTGTGTTTTATGGCCCTGTAACCCTCTTATTTGGAAGTAAAACACATTTTAAAAAGAAAGGAAGACATTCAAAAATTCAGTTTGCATGATTTTCAGTCTGTACATAATTTTACAATCTCAGATATGTATGCATGTATGTATGTATGTATGTATGTATGTATGTATGTATGTATGTATGGTCATGGTAAGAAGACATTCAAAAATTCAATTTGCATGATTTTCAGTCTTTCTTATCTCAGATATATATGTATGTATGTATGTATGTATGTATGTTCATCTGTATGTATGTATGTATGTATGTATTCATGTTCATATGTATGTATGGTCATATGAATGTATGTACGTATGTATGGTCATGTGAATGTATGTATGTATGTATGTATGGTCATATGTATGTATGTATGGTCATGCATATATGTATGGTCATACGTATGTATGTATGGTCATATGTATGTATGGATGTATGTATGTATGTATGTATGTATGTATGTATGTATGGTCATGGTAAGAAGACATTCAAAAATTCAATTTGCATGATTTTCAGTCTTTCTTATCTCAGATATATATGTATGTTCATCTGTATGTATGTATGTATGTATGTATTCATGTTCATATGTATGTATGGTCATATGAATGTATGTATGTATGTATGGTCATGCGAATGTATGTATGTATGTATGTATGGTCATATGTATGTATGCATGTATGTATGTATGTATGGTCATATGTATGTATGTATGTATGTATGTATGTATGTATGTATGTATGTATGTTCATCTGTATGTATGTATGTATGTATGTATGTATGTATGTATTCATGTTCATATGTATGTATGGTCATATGAATGTATGTATGTATGTATGGTCATGCGAATGTATGTATGTATGTATGTATGGTCATATGTATGTATGCATGGTCATATGTATGTATGTATGTTCATATGCATTCATGTATGTATGTATGTACATATGTATGTCTGTATGTATGTATGGTCATACATATGTATGTATGTATATATGGTCACATGTATTTATGTATGGATGGATGGTCATATGTTTGTATATATGTATGTATGTATGTATGTATGTATGTATGTTCATATGTATGTATGTATGTTCATATGTATGTATGTATGTATGTATGTATGTATGTATGTATGTATGCAGTAACACTGTTGCTTACTTGTGTTTTATGGCCCTGTAACCCTCTTATTTGGAAGTAAAACACGTTTTGAAAATAAAAGAAGACATTCAAAAATTCAATTTGCATGATTTTCAGTCTGTGCAAAATTTTTCTTATCTCACATATGTACGTATGTATGTATGTATGTATGTATGTACAGTCATATGTATGTATGTATGTACGTATCTATGTATGTATGTATGGTCATATGTACGTATGTATGTACGTACGTACGTATGTATGGTCATGTATGTATGTATGGTCATATGTATGTATGTATGTATGTACGTACGTACATATGTATGTATGTATGGTCATATATATGTATGGTCATATGTATGTATGTATGTATGTACGTACGTACATATGTATGTATGTATGGTCATATATATGTATGGTCATATGTATGTATGTATGTATGTATGTATGTATGTATGTATGTATGTATGTATGGTCACATGTATGTATGTATGTATGTATGTATGTATGTATGTATGTATGTATGTATGTATGTATGGTCATGTGGTCATATGGTCAAAAGTAACACTGTTGCTTACTTGTGTTTTATGGCCCTGTAACCCTCTTATTTGGAAGTAAAACACATTTTGAAAAGAAAGGAAGACATTCAAAAATTCAGTTTGCATGATTTTCAGTCTGTACATAATTTTACAATCTCAGATATGTATGTATGTATGTATGTATGTATGTATGTATGTATGTATGGTCATGGTAAGAAGACATTCAAAAATTCAATTTGCATGATTTTCAGTCTTTCTTATCTCAGATATGTATGTATGTATGTATGTATGTATGTATGTATGTATGTATGTATGTATGTATATTCATATGTATGTATGGTCATATGAATGTATGTATATATGTATGGTCATATGTATGTATGTATGTATGTATGTATGTATGTATGTATGGTCATATGTATGTATGTATGTATGTATGTATGTATGGTCATATGTATGTATGTAAGTATGTATGTATGTGTGGTCATATGTATGTATGTGTGGTCATATGTATGTATGTATGGTCATATGTATGTATGTATGTATGGTCATATGTATGTATGTCTGTACGTATGTATGTATGGTTATACATATGTATGTATGTATGTATGGTCACATGTATTTATGTATGGATGGATGGTCATATGTTTGTATATATGTATGTATGTATGTATGGTCATGTGGTCATATGGTCAAAAGTAACACTGTTGCTTACTTGTGTTTTATGGGCCTGTAACCCTCTTATTTGGAAGTAAAACACGTTTTGAAAATGAAAGAAGACATTCAAATATTCAATTTGCATGATTTTCAGTCTGTGCAAAATTTTTCTTATCTCAGATATGTATGTATGTATGTATGTATGTATGTATGTTTGTATGTATTCATGTTCATATGTATGTATGGTCATATGAATGTTTGTATGTATGTATGTATGTATGTATGTATGTATGTATGTATGGTCATATGTATGTATGTATGTATGTACGTATGTATGTACGTACGTACGTATGTATGTATGTATGTATGGTCATATGTATGTATGTATGTACGTACGTACGTATGTATGTATGTATGGTCACATGTATGTATGTATGTATGTATGTATGGTCATGTGGTCATATGGTCAAAAGTAACACTGTTGCTTACTTGTGTTTTATGGCCCTGTAACCCTCTTATTTGGAAGTAAACCACATTTTGAAAATAAAGGAAGACATTCAAAAATTCAGTTTGCATTATTTTCAGTCTGTACATAATTTTACAATCTCAGATATGTATGTATGTATGTATGTATGTATGTATGTATGTATGTATGCATGGTCATGGTAAGAAGACATTCAAAAATTCAATTTGCATGATTTTCAGTCTTTCTTATCTCAGATATGTATGTATGTATGTATGTATGTATGTATGTATGTATGTATGTATGTGTGGTCATATGTATGTATGTATGGTCATGTATGTAAGTATGTATGGTCATATGTATGTATGTATGGTCATATGTATGTATGTATGTTCATATGCATTCATGTATGTATGTATGTCTGTATGTATGGTCATATGTATATGTATGTATGTATGTATGTATGGTCATACATATGTATGTATGTATGTATGGTCACATGTATTTATATATGGATGGATGGTCATATGTTTGTATGTATGTATGTATGTATGTATGTATGTATGGTCATATGAATGTATGTATGTATGTATGATCATATGTATGTATGTATGTATGTATGTATGCATGTTCATATGTATGTATGGTCATATGAATGTATGTATGTATGTATGTATGTATGTATGTATGGTTATATGTATGTATGTGTGGTCATATGTATGTATGTATGGTCATATGTATGTATGTATGTATGTATGTATGTATGTATGTATGTATGTATGTATGTATGGTCATATATATGTATGTATTTTCATATGCATTCATGTATGTATGTATGTACGTATGTATGTATGTCTGTATGTATGGTCATATGTATGTATGTTCACATGTATGTATGTATGGTTATATGTATGTATGGTCATATGTATATGTATGTATGCATTTATGTATGCATGTATTCATGTATGTATGTATGTATGTATGTATGTATGTATGTATGTATGTATGTATGTATGTATGTATCAGATGCTTTTATTGTTTGGACCTTCAGTTTTAGCTCCTACCTCTTTAAGGCAATGACTCTGTTCTAGATTCTGTTCCAAACTAGCTGAGCGTAATGCAAACGGGTTTCATCGTGATGACAGCAGGTAATGGAACAAAGGATTACAAACAACACATTTCAGGTAGTTCAGGAAGACTGTCTTATGTAGGAGTGAGTAACTAACTCCAGAGAGGATCAATAAACACGAGCTTCAGTCAGTAGAATCTGATGACATCACCAAAACTGTCCAATCAATGGCAGTCTGTGTGACTTCATGTTTACTACAGTCTGACCGTGAAACAGCTCATTGTTGTGTGTGTGTGTGTGTGTGTGTGTGTGTGTGTGTGTGTGTGTGTGTGTGTGTGTGTGTGTGACTCACGTGGAACTGGCAGACACACTTGATGTCAGCTCCGTTCTCACGGCAGGTTCCTCCAAAGCGACACGTGCCGGCGTCACACACACGCAGGTCGCTCTTCTTCTCTGACAGATCTGAAAAAAAGACAGAAACTCGTTATCATCTCATTATCATAATATCAATCAGCACAAATAAAAACACACATAAATCCCCTTAGAAATCATACTGTGGAAAAAAGAAACCCTTTATAACTGCAGAGGCTGCCTGAAAATCATGTTTTTATGTTTTGACAGCAGCTGCTAACAGCTAAATGAGCTAAAACGTAAAAAACAAATGTGGGCTGAAAAACAACCTGCTGAGCGTCGAGAAATATGTTCATGAAAATATTCATATGTATGTATATGTACATATGTATATACATCTTTAACTCTTTCCATCATTGACAACATATCTTGTCCTTTGCTGTTTTCTCTGCGAGGCAGTAGGTGATGCTGTGACACATCATCTGACAAAAAACTGTCACTCGAAAAAGAAGAGAGCGGCTGGAATTGAGCAGCAGAAGAAGAAGATGGTGATATCAAGCATGAAAACATCGGTGCTCAGCTGCAGATCAGCTGCAGGGCTGCAGCCCCTGGGACTCACCTCACAGCTGGGCAGAGTGTGTTTCAGGTGGGGGACGGGGGACACAGCTAACGTTAACCACACTGATGACAGTGATGTCACACACGAAATATATGAAGTGATGAAAAAAATAAAAACATGAAGTCAATATTCTGCTTAAAAATGTAGCTCACAAAAATTTTCTTTTGTCTGAAAAGTGGATTTTTTGATGCAACCAACTAACATTCAAGTTCTTATAAAAACAGAATGAATGAAGCTCGAACAAAACGGCGTTTTTTAACGTCTGAATCTAGAAGATCTGTTCTTTCTTTTGATATATTCCATCTTAACACATTCATACAACTGAATATTCTTTGAGTGTTGAAAAATCAAAAATGCTGACACTGGCTGACAAATTCATTGAAGAACACTGGCGGGGAAAGAGTTAAAATAAATGACTCAAAACAAATTGATTTTCAAAATAATTTCATCTAATAGTTGGAAATCGATCCATTGATCAACTGACACACTGATATTTGATTTTCTCCCCATGTTCATCACATTCTATAAGATCATCATGTTTGCATTATTTGAGAATTTATTTTATTATTAATTTATTTGATATCAGATGCCACAGCATGGCCTAAAAATGTGGAGATATTATTTTTAAGGCAGGTCACCCAGTCCTCATGGTGGCGCTAGATTTAAATTCAAAGGTTCAAAGTCATTAGGATTCATCGTCTGTGGATCCTGAAACATCTGATGATCAAATCTGACGAAAATCAAACAGTGGAGGTAAAAAACACTGTGGGAAACACTGACACACACACACACACACACACACACACACACACACACACACACACACACACACACAATCATCCAGGGTAGTAATTTCCTGATGGCAGCTCATTGGTCAACAGTCCCGCAGGCTAGCCAATTAGAGCTGGTAATTACAGGGGTCATGACCCCCGCCTCCTTGTAATTAGTAAATACCTCAGTGTGCTGAGGCAGCCACAACAACCTGCTGACACACACAGCCTAATGCGGGGGTGGACAAAATAACAGAAACAGTGTGTTCCCATGATCCCTCTCTGTCAGCTTCTGTCTGAAGAATCGAGGCCTGTTGTTCAGTTTAATCGTCAGTCTGAGGACAGTAGAGCTCGACCGATACGGGATGTTTCACACCAATACTGATAATAACAGTTAATGAAAAAACAGTGGTTTAGTCCTTTAAACTGTAGTAACACCTCCTTCGTCAGGTGATCAAACAGTCCTGAGCGACGACTTCAAACTTCAAACTGGGTCACAGATGATAAAACCTGTCAGGTCTCTGCAGATCTTCGTCTCTCTGTCGTCCCCTGGAGAAGTTTAAACGTCTCCCCGAAGCTTTCACAACTTCTGACACACAAACCTCCACCTGACACACGAGCCACGGCTTTTCAATAATGTCTGGTTGCTATAGTTACTAACTTCTCATCTGACAGCCATTGGTTGCATCACCAACCAATTACAGCTTGTTTACAGAGCGAGACAGGTCTGCAGAGACCCCGTCATGGAGGCTCTGTGGGGAGTTCTAGTGAGTAAAGCCTCCATTTACACACCGTCAACACAAAACACAACCTAAATACAGCTGCCTGGGAAATGTGAGTGTGATCTGGAGCTAACCGTCACCGCTAGAAAACCACAAGACCCTGAAATCAGGACCGTGAGCTGGGCACTAAAGCTGAAACCGAAGTCAAAAAGTTAAGTCAGAGACAAAAGCCAGGAACCAGATTACTAATGATAAACAAGTGATGGACAGATTTCCAAACGCCACACGTTTAAAACTACAGAAACCATTAAAAAAGTCTAAGTGCTCATTTAAGACCTCGGTTCAGTTCAGTCTGACCTGAAATGTGTCTTGCAGCACAGTTCCTGGTGAGATTTCAGCTGCATCTTGGCTTTCAAACTGAAACAGCCTCAGGTCCATAAAACGTCTCCGACTGGATCAGAGTGTGACAAACTGTGAGTTCAGCAACCAATCAGGTCACTGATTCAAAACTCTGACGAGTCTGTGAACTGTGACACGATCACAGAACAACGTCTCATAGTCAGGTGGAAAAAATAAGGTCATTTAAACATAAAGAATAAAGTGAAGCAACATAAGATTCTGGAAACAAGCTTGACTGAGCTGATGTGGGAATATTCAGAGTTTTATCAGGAGCAGCGAGGCGTACTGAAGCTTCAGTGATGAAGAATGTGAGGATGATCTGAGGCCAGTCGGTAACGAAGGACAGCGAGCGAAGACTGACCTCAAACTGAAGAGGAAGAGCTGAGATCAGTGAGGCGAAGACTGACTAACCTCTTCAGTCTCTCAGCCTCTCACGCTCTACTGACTTCATTATCTCTCTTCTTGTTTTTCTCTCCCCAACCTACATCCACTACACGGCCAACAGTATGTGGACACCTGGAAATCCCAGAAACAGCCTCTGGTCTTCTGGCTTCGGGTTTTCCAGCAGATGTTAAACCTGCTGCAGAGATTTGATCCAATTCAGACACCAGTTCAGATCTGTTATTATCCCAAGTGATCCAGTCACAAGTGGACAGCTCTAAATACAGGTGTGAACACAGATCTGATCTGATCTCAGACCACATTCAGAGAAGGTCTGGGTTGCATGTGACCAAATTCTTTCACAATTGTGTCCTGGGCCAGACTGAAAGACCGCCTACTTGACTTCACTTGTTTTATTGTAATGCAAATTATGTATGGACTCTGTTAACTGCAGCAGATCCGTAAACACACAAGGAACCTCAGACTCCTCTGAAGAACTGAGAGAAGGAACTTTACGGAACACTCTCTCTGACAAAAACTTAATTATTTGGCCCGTCTTGTAAATTTGGCAAATGTTGTACATTATTTATTTCTTTGCTGAAAAAAAAAACTTTGAAAAAAGGGTATTGAATGAAGTACTCCACTGGTATCGGTATCATTTAATCTTTTAAACCCAGCCCAAGTGATTGACTGCTACCAACACGAGTTGATCAGTGAGACAGTTTGGTTCCTCTGCTGAGGTTCAGCTGGTTAAACCTCCTGTCCTTCTCTCTGTTTCCACCACGACTGAGCTCTTAAAACACACTCGAGCACTTTTTCTGTTTCAGACGACCGAGCGAGTCAAAGCCTGTAAATGACAAGCCGCTGAAGAGAAACAGAGACAGAGTGGTGCGTCTTCACAGGAGAACGTCTGTGGCTGAACATGATTAGAAAGAGTTCAGATCTTCTGGAAATAGAAATCACAAAGATTTCATCCTTTAGATCCTGATCAGCGTCTGCATGAGATATTTTAGTTCTACATTTCTAGATTTAGATCAGAGGAGTGATCCATGTGAGGTGAAATCAGCATATTAAGGAAGCCGAGGACAGCTGCACTTAATTTTTAAAATGCCGTTATCATGAGACGGTGAGCTTTGTTATTTTGAGATAATCAGAAAATCAACCCGTTAACGCAAAGAAAACAAAAGGTTGTTTCCTCTTATCACTTATAATCTTTATCAGAGGTCAGCGGTGCCACACCAGCGGACACAGACGACGTCCTGACAACTGGAGGAACCGATTTAAGCTGAAAATATGAGATCAGTCGGGTCCCATTATTGATCAGTGCATCAGACTGTAGTTCAATCTCATTTATACTTCAAACATACTCAAACACAGATCGTGTCTCCTCCTGTTCTGTAGAGATGTCTGCCTTCTCTCCACTATAATGGAAGTAGATGACACTCCACACTTGTGATGCTCAAAGCACCGAAAAATACATTTGAAGAACAAAACAGTGACGTGTCTTTCCAGGAATCACGACCCAGTTACTGAAGATCATCCACAGACGTCACTGTGAGCAGCTTCATGTAGGAACTGTTCACAGTAAGGTCTGCAGAGAGGAAAGGTCCCTGTTTATGTGACATCACTCCAGCGTCTGAGCTGCTCCGTCACACAGGTCACCTACAGAACCGCCTACAGAACCACCTACAGAACCACCTACAGAACCGCCTCACAGTGGCAGCCGGTCCAGAACTGAAACTAAAGTTCTTAAACCCCACGTTAAAAAACTCCACCACAAGTAAAAGTTCTGCATTCTATTATTCACTGTACTGAGGTGAAAGTCTGTCAGTGTTACAACTAAAATAGTATCGAAAGTAAAAATAGCTTTATGCATAGTGCAGTAAAATGTTCCCCGTCAGTGTTTTATATTATATCTGACGTTTCTGGTTGAATATTTCTTCATGTCCATGTTGCATTTTACTGCTGTAGATGTTTATGGTTGAGCTCATTTTAGGTTCTTGATATACGACACCTGTCATCTCAAAAATAAGGAGGATTTTGATACCAATAAATCTGATTTACAGGCTCTGAGGAGAGAGATACTCTGCGTTTCATGAGTCTGGACGATGGCGTCCACACAGAAACACACGTGTGGTG
Source organism: Lutjanus erythropterus (assembly GCF_056507025.1). Lineage (NCBI taxonomy): Eukaryota > Metazoa > Chordata > Actinopteri > Lutjaniformes > Lutjanidae > Lutjanus > Lutjanus erythropterus. Next base: position 32,029,720 of record NC_139337.1, read on the forward strand.
AATTCAGCTGCTCTAACATAAGATGCAAACCTTAGCATTTCTGACTAACTAAAACTTGTTAGATCCACTGCATCTGCATTTGTTCTGTGGGGGTTTGAGGAGGAGGATGTGGGCTGATGAAGAATCAAAGTGGGTCGACAGTGATGCATCTCTCTCTGGCTCGCCGTCTACGCCGGGTCAGTTTAGCTCTTATCTCAGCTCTCTTCGAGGTCCAGCTGGTCTGACTGGGGTGACCCGTCTCAAGGCTGGAGACTCTCAGCTCACGTTAGCATTAGCATTAGCTTACATCAGCCACCTTATAAAATTTGCTTGTGGGTCAAAATCCACCATCGTCAGCTAGAAATGAGAAGCTGCTTTTGTTTACTTCTCTCAGGAATCACAGACCTCATGTTTCAACAATTATTCACAATTCTGATGTTAAACTGGCCTCAGTTATCACTGTAAACTGAATAAATGCAGTGTGAGGATGGAAAGTTTGGCAGGCGTAGCAACAGTAGCTAGCTTAGCAAAGGGTCAACTGTGCAGCCCTGTGGTTTACTGCAGAATAACCTAAAAATACTATACTAATACTAATACTAAAAATACGCAGAGCCCTGGGGACGCTTGTTAGAAGATACATTCACTGCTGGTTTGAATCAGAACATGAAAAGACATATAGAACAAAACCGGACGGATCCTTTGAAGTCTGTGGTCTGCAGTTTGATGTATCCATGAGTACTCTAACATATAGACCAAACACACACACACATACACACGGGGTACTCCTTCATTTAACCTCGCCCTGATCCTCCACCCTGTAATTAACCCGAAAATAGAGCGCTGTTAAAGTGAGGAGTGGTCAACACACACACACACACACACACATTCAGGCTGTAACATGAAGGCCTTGAACTGACACACACACACACACACACACACACAGTTCAGTGAGCAACATGGCTGCTGCAGCAGGTCAAACCTCCACTTCATCATCATCATCATCACACTGAACAGGTGTTGTCACTGATTCCATGTGTCTGTTGCCATGACGACAGCTCTGATATAAAACCCAATTTGATTTGATGGGGGGTTCAATGACTGAAGCCTGTTTTATGCTGCTGTGGTCGTCATGACAACAGAAACACAAAGATGTGTCAATGTGATCAGCTGCACTGAGGCATCCAATCAGAGGTGACAGGGAGAGGGGGGTCAGATACATAAAGATGCTGGTGACCTCTGACCTCCAACATGGAGCATCAGAGGAACACACCAACACCTCCACCTCCACCCTGAGGCGTAAACAGGGTCTCACCTGGGCAGTCGGCGGCCTTCCCGGGACCGCAGTCAGAGCTGCTGCTGCTGCTACTGCCTCCGCTGCGGGGGAAGGAGCTCTGGACGGTGGGGAGAACCAGCAGGACCAGCAGGCAGCAGCACCAGGAGAACCGGTGGCACTCTGGAGCCATAATGGAGGGAGGAGGGAGGGAGGGAAGGAGACAGATGGAGGGTCTGAGACTGAAAGGTGCCAGATAAGAGATAAGGGGATAGATGGAGGTGAAGATGGAGAGGTAGAGGAGGTCTGAGCAGAGATAAATACAGAGATGGAGCTGGAATAGATGTGTTTGAGGTGTACAAAGAGATACAGATGAGTAGAAAGAGGATAAAAGGAAAAGAGGGATGAAAAAGGCAGGAAACAGTCTGTTTTTCTGGATTCGTCCTTCAAAAAGAAACAGAAAAAGACGCCGCAGAAAAATCAGAATAAAGGAGCTTTAAATCCTGCTGTTGTCCATGTGTTTGCTCCTCTCCACAAAAACTCCTGGCAGCGCCTCTCAGGAGGACTCCTTCATGCTGAAACCGTGAGAAAAACGGCTGGAAAACACGGTGAGAAAGCCGGGAGGAGATCCCGGGATAACAAAGCAAAGCAGGGCCTGGGGCTTCACACCGACCCCCCGCACCTCCTCCACCCTCCCTGAAACCAGTCTGCTCACAGCCCGGACTGAGCCTCCATCCCCCCTCAGCCCCGCTGCCTCGCACTCAAACCCGGCGGGGAGAGAGCCGCGGCGCGCCGCGGAGAACAAAGATCCAGGTGGAGGTTTTCGATCAGGCTTCCAGCAGCATCCAGGCCGAGGAGGAGCGAGTGAGCGCCGGGGAGGATGGACGGATGGATGCGGTAGGTAGATAGGTCGGTCGGTCGGTCGGTCGGTCGGACCGGGACTTTTTTTTTTTTTTTGTCCTCCTGCTCTTTCTCCTCTGAATCACATCAACAAAGACTCAGACCACGTGACCTGCAGGAGAGGAGACCACTCCCACAGAGAGAGAGAGAGAGAGAGAGAGAGTATCCCGGCATGCTCTTCTCTGTCTAATCACGTTTACGGTTACACTTAATCAAATATATCAGTCACAACAAATAAAAAGATAATGTTTATAAATAAAACAAAGTATATCTAAAGATGATGGGAAACGTCATTTATGGATGTTTTTGCAACTACAGGTGTTTCCCAGCAGTTTATATTATAATTTGTCCTGGTAAATAGTGTTAAATGTTATTAAACATCTTGACATAAAAAAATAATTACTGAATAATGTAAAAACATTTATGAATCACTTTATGGCTCCAAACACCACTTTTACCACCTCAGAAAAATAAAGACTGACTGAGGTTAGACACCTTACTGCTGACTCAGGCTTAAAGGAATAGTTCACCAAAAATGAAAATTCAGTCATTATTTATTCACCTTCATGCTGGTCGGCTCTCTAATAAACAAATGAGAGCTGGAGACGACAATATCAACAGTAATTAATTCTGAAGTGATTTTCATGAAATTTGGTTTGTTATGAACGTCAGAAATGTAACATGATAATGTTAAGATGATGGAATTAAACTGGTCCCATCGAATCAGCAACAACAAGTGTCAGTTTTTATGTGTTTTTACAAAATGTAGATTTCTTTTGTTGCCTGGCTGCTTATAGCTTTCTGAATAAAACAACAACATGTTCCAAACAAACAACAAAGTGTTATAAATAAAATAGCATAATGTTGTAAATAAATAAAATGTTCTAAACAAATAACTAAATGTTCTCATAACCAAAAATAAATAAATAAAAACGTTCACAACAAAACAACAAAATATTTTAAATAACAAACAACAAAACAACAAACAGCAGTCAAAGTTTTTCTCAGTAAAAGAACAGAAGTTGCTCATTAAACGTAGTCGAGACAGAGAGGAGGTGTTCACTTGCTCATCACCATGAGCAACAACGCTTCCTCCGATGTCTGCGGTGATTTTCTGGATGTGTGTCGGGATCATCGCTGCTCAGTGAAGTGAATGAAATTAAATCTTCTTGTCTCCTTCACACAGAACAACAGAATCAAACCTGTGACTCAGAGTGTACAGATGTGGTCTCGCCATGTGTGTCTCATCGTGCTGCAGGGGTGAGACAGAGCAGCTTCTCCCTGCTGGGACTTGAACCTGTGACCTACAGCTGCATCTAATGATTATTTTTTTAAACGATTGATCTAATAATTATTTTTCCAGTTCAGAGCTGACTGACGTCTCTGATGTTAAATAAAAGCAGTAAACTGACTCATATTTGAAGGTTTTTGTTCCTTTGTCTGCAGATGTGCTGGGTAAAACTAAAACTAAAACATTCCTGGAATTTCCAGTAAACCAGTTAATATTAAACTGACATTAGAACTGTAAGAGTCTGATTTACTAAGATCACCCTCCAGAAAAGAGACAGCAGGATTTAAATGAGGGGTTTGTGTGTTTTACTGGTTTCCACCATGAGGAATGACTGTGAAATTTGCTATATGGGAGAGAACAACAACAGAAGAACAACAGATGAAATGAAGAGAGGAACCAAAACAAAACAAAAATGGTCTTATAATAAAAGTTCTGCAAATAGAAGTTGAAACGGTGGAGGAGATTCTTCTGAACGTGAGCTGCAGCTCCATTTCTGTGATGAGCAGATCACTGGACGACCAAGAACCAACTGCAGAACAAGGTGGGCTCACAATAAGACATATGTTATTATTATTTTTTCCTGTCTTGTTTTCTCTTCCCCCCTCCTCTTCTCTCTTTCGCCCCTCCTTCTCTTCTGCCTCCATCTTTTCTCGTCTGTCCTCCTCAACTCTGTTTTCTATTAAAGGTTGTTCCTGTGCTGAGTTTTTGTTAGTGACAGTCTGCAGCCAGCAGGAGGCGCCGCCTGCCTGCAGGACAGAGGGAGGAGAAGGTAGATTCTGTTCCAGCCATCACACTTCTGTCAGCATGAGCAGATGCCCGCAGCTGACATCATTCAATGAAATCACAAGAGACAAAACTAAAATGAGTAAAAAGATACGTTTCAGTCCAGGCTTTGGATTTTATGAAAAGTTAACTGATGAACTGTCGTCCAGATGAGAATCAAAATGAATGTGAACTGTGACTTTGTTTATATTTTCAGATTGTACTGTAAGTATTAAATGTTTGTGCATGATGATCAAATTTACATAAAATTATCTGGTAGTCAGACATTATATCATGAACACAACTGTTTAGTAACTTTACATATTTCATATCTTTTTACACGGTTCTCCCACTCATTAGCATTAGCTTACATTCACTAGCTACACTTATGAAATCTGCTGGCAAGAGTCGTCATTTTAGCTGAAAAATCCCACAGTCATCAGTTAGAAACAGGAAGCTGCTTTGGTTGAAACATTACTGCAGTTTTACACAGTAAATCTGCTGCTGTTATCAGCAGAACTGCAGTGAGTCTGCTGTGCAGCATCTGCAGCCAAAATACACTGATCAGAACAGGAGCAGATTAATTGTATTTACATCACATGTGAAAGCAGCACATTGTGTCTGCAGCAAATATAGAATAGAGTTCTGTTTTTGCTGCGAGCTGCAAGGCTGCTGCAGCTCGCAAAAGTGTTCAAACACATGCATTTCACACCGATTCTTGAAAATCATATTCCTCTGTATTTCCTGGCTGAAAGTAAACATGAATATGAAACTTTCCTGACTTATTTTCTGGAGGTGCTGGTTGAATTTGAAACTTGGGATTCACCTGGTTGCACCCTGTTCACGCTGCTTAGCAACCGCACACAAACGCCCTGCCGAAGTGCGCCCTACCCACAGCACATCCTGTTTGTTGTTGTCATCCTGTAGTTGAGAAACTGACGAGGAAAGACTGACTGTGGAGTTCGAGAAACATAAAGAGCTCTATGATCTGCAGAAAAAAAAAGATGCTGTTTGGTGAGGAAACAAAAATAAAACAGTTAATGTGTCGAAAAACCCAGTTTGACTTGAAACACTTTCAGAAACTCGTCACTTCAAAATAAAATGCATTTATTTATTGAGCTCAGAAATGTGTCACGTTGTTCTAAATAAACTTCACAAAGACATGATATGAAAAACAAACGTGACACGAAAAGTACTTCAATCGTGCAAATGTGCTGAGTGAAAGACTTTACTATAGCAACAGTAACTAAGTACAAAAGTTCCCACTGAGATGTAGTGGAGTATTAGTACAGTACTCGAGTAAATGTACTTAAATGACTGCAGAGTTTAATGAAACACTGATGTGATTTATCATTTACATGATAAAGAGACAAACAAACTGCAGCTCTTCTCTGAGTGTGAGGTCAGTCAGTGTTTAGCCTGAGGACGTTCTCACTTATGATGGTGGATATTGATCGAACACACACACACACACACACACACACACACACACACACACACACACACACACACACACACACACACACACACACACAATATTTAATCCTCATCCTGAGGTCGGGGTGTTTTCATAAGCCATCTGGGCTCATTAGTTCACTGTCTTCCTAATCTCCACTCCTCCTCTTCCTTTGTGTTCTCCTCCTCCTCCTCCTCCTCTTCCTCCTCCTCTTCATCCTCCTCTTCATCCTCCTCTTCATCTCTCAGAGTTTTGAGGTTAAACTGTCCTTGAACTGAGCGACAGATGAGAATCAGCTCACAGAGAAGTGAAGCTGAGCAGCTGGTTCAGCTGAACTCAGTAAATATTCACTCATCCAGTATTTATGATCCCAGACTTCATTCTTCATTTATGTTGAATCAGACGTTCTAATGTTTTCCTGTTCAGTCGACTCTGTGAGCTTTTACTAGAACAATCTGTGTCTTAATTCCCTTTAGATTTAGTGCAATAAAAGCATAAAATGATCATCTAAACATAAAAACAGGTTAAAAAGTGTCAAATCCAAACACAGATTATGAGGAAATGATCCAGAGATTTCAGACGTGAAGATGGAGGTTAAATGTTTTTCATTTTTTTCTTTGTAATAAATTGTGACAGAATTTAGTTTAAACTCTTTGACACTGACGTACCACAACGTGTTTCATTTATTTAGTTTTGTCGCCTGCTGACCGTCCACACTGCCTTTCTTGTTTTTTCCAACCTTTAGTTTTATTATTCATCATACATCAGTTACAAGTAAAAGTACAAAGTATTCATCTCAAAAACTACTCAGAGTATTAGTTACTTTTAACTGCTGATGTCACAGTCACTTCTCCAAACTGGGGCTACAAACCTTTTTTAGCAATTGAATTGTTAAACATGCTAACAATTGAATAATAATTAATAATTTCTAAGATACAAAACATCTTTATTTCCTCATTTTTAATTTTTGCCAGTTTCTGGCTCTGACAGACAAAAAGAAAACATCAGATGAGGTGCATTCTGCCATGATTATTGATTAAATATCCGTGAATACATTTTTAATTGGCTAAATTCGTGATGGTAATTAATCGAGTAATGATTAATCGTTAACGTCTTTACTGCAGTGTAGGTTTTTGTCCAGATGTCCTGGTTCTCATTGGTCAGTCTGTGATCAGATCATCTGATTGGATACTAAAATCTAGATGAAAGGTTTGGATATTAATTCAAATTGTTCTCAATTAAGATTTTAAAAGTAACTAAGTAGATTACATCTTGTCATGCATACTTAAGTACAAGTAAAAGTACAGACTTCTAGAGCGACCCCAAAGAACTGCTTAATTACAGTAATGTGAGTATTTGTAACTAGTTACTTCCACCCCTGACTACTTCTTCTTTTATAATTTTCCAGCAGACATTGATAATAACAACACAGAAACAGTCTCTGTCATGGTCTCGTTTCTTTATGTCACTCATCAGTGTTTCATAACCTGTTATAAACTCTCTGTTGAAGCTTAAAGGTCAGGGATTCTGGACTGAAGCAAACGAACATTTTCCTGTTTTTCTGCTATTTCCTGTTTTGTTTTTTCCTACAAAATGTATCCCAGAATGCTCAGTGTGATTTTAGAGCCCCATGTTTTTCCATTGTGTTATTTTCCTCCTCCTCTTCATTTCCCTGTATTTCTCTATCTCACCCCCCCCCCCCCGTCCATTATTTTCCACTGAAAGCTCTCAGTCGATTAACCTGATTCCACCTGCAAACACACGACACGCAGAGCAGCTGAGCCGCAGGAGGAAACTGTCGCCTTTAATCCCGAATTAACTGACGGAGAGCAGAGCAACGGAGGAGAGGAGGAAAACACCGGACGGTCACACACAGCTAACGCTCAGATAACGTCCTGTTAACACAACACAACGTTCATTTATAACAAACACAGAACTTCCACTGTCAGCATATTTAATTTGTTTCTTCACATGGGACAGATGATTGATTGATTGATCGGACTGTGAAAGATGAAATGGTCTCATGTATGATAATACAATATTAAATAACATCCTTTATAGAATTATGTAGGTTTTTAATGCAGTGCTTTAATTTTTACTGACTCTCCCTTTTTACTGGTTTTATCTGTTTTATCGACTCGGTTTTAATTGATTGTCCCTTTTGCAAGTTTTACTTATTTGCTTGGAAATAGTTTTCATGATGAAACTCTGCAGGAGTTTAGAAACGTCGTCTGTGAATCAATATTATCATAAAGATCTGAGTTCTCAGGAAACATATATTTACTGGATGAGGTGATGTCATGTCCTGCTCTACTTGCTATTTTCTCATTGATCCACGTATTTTCTCAGGCATATAATGAAGATAAGGTGTGTGTGTGTGTGTGTGTGTGTGTGTGTGTGTGTGTGTGTGTGTGTGTGTGTGTGTGTGTGTGTGTGTGTGTTGTAACTTGTTGAAGAAGGCATGCTGAGACACTGAAACTGTCACACTGACAGATTAATCAGGACCAGATCTGGGAAACTAAACTGCTTCTTGTGTGTGTGTGTGTGTGTGTGTGTGTGTGTGTGTGTGTGTGTGTGTGTGTGTGTGTGTGTGTGTGTGTGTTAAATCAGCATATCTCATGTTACCTGATTTACCACAAAAAACATCCACACGTGTGAAAATAAAGATTGTTTAACACAAACTCGACTCTGTGAATCTGTTCAGAAACAGACGATAAAATAAATCTGGTTTGTTGTTTTTACTGTCGACTCTGATTTCAGCAGACGAGCCAAAGTTCCTCTCAGTCTTCACTGCAGTAAAAGTACAGATACTCGAGTAAAAGTTTACATTTCTACTGACTGTTTCTGTCCAAAGACAACTGAACCTCAGCTTTTCTCCACCTCAGAGTCTCTGTCTCTCTGTTTTGTCTTTTATATAGTTTTTTCCTTGTTATGTCTCATTATGTCTCATTACGTCTTTTGTCATTCTCTCAGGTCTTTAGTGTCTTGTTTCATTGTTTTTGTCTTATTTTGTTCTTTTCTGTCACGTTGTGTGTTGTTGGGTCTTTAATGTCTTGTCATGTCTTTCTCATCCTTTTACATCCTTTTGTCTTTTTACGTCTTCAGTGTCTCACATCATTCTTGACTTGTTATGTCTTTTATGTCCTTTTCATTATGTTACATCTTTAATGTCTTGTTAGGTTGTTGTCATCTTGTTAAATCTTTAGTATGTTTAAGATCTTGCTGGTGTCTTTTTATGTGGTTTTCATCTTGTTATGTCTTCAGTGTCTTCTTACATCCTGTCACGTTGTTTTTGTCCTGTTACGTGTTTTACATCTTTAACGTCTTCTGTCGTTCTCGACTTGTCTTGTTTTATTTTGTTTTGGACTTGTTATGTCATCGGTGTCTTGTTATGTCGTTCTTGTCTTGCTCTGTCTTTTATGTGGTTTTCATCTTGTTATGTCTTGTTACATCTTTAATGTCTCGTCCCGTCTGTCCTGTGTGATGTCCTCTGATGGATCCACCAGTCAATCGTCTTTTCTGTGTCTTATTGTTTCGTCCATTTAGGTTGAAATCAGTGATGATGTTGGAAAGACGGCGTTCAAATGATGCAAAATCAAAATGATCAATAATTCACCTCTGAGTCCTTCAAACTAAAGTAAAGAGTCTGTTTAGAAAAAGTGAGGAGGACAAAGTTCAGATGTTGGGAGTTCAAGTAAAAAGTTGTCAGACAAATAAATCCTCAGCTGAAGAACAGATACTTTCTTCCCAACTCTGAATTTCAGTCCAGAATTCTTGTTATGCATTTTGATGATGATGAGTGATTTTCAAAATAAAGGCTCTGTTCTGTAGGACCTGGTCTGTCTGATCACCAGGTGAGCAGATTCAGGTGTTCGCTTCACCTGAGCTCAGTTATGACCCACATGTGAACCGTGTCGACGAGTTTCTGCCCGGCGACACGCCGTCACTTTTTATTAGGGACAAATGAGCGAGAAAATCCATTAAGGGGCTTTTATTGTTTTTTTTTCTGCTTCCACAGATTGTTTGTTGACGAGAGGCGAGCGGCTGCACACCAAGGATTTTTAGGTAAACAAGAGAAAAAACACACAAAGCAGAGAGGAGTTATTAATTATGGATGCAGAAAATACTGCATTGTGGGTGAAATCAGTGACCCCATTAACATGAAAACACGTTGGACAAAGAGACGGAGCGGAGGACGAGAACAAGACACAAATAAATCAGATGTAACGCTGCTTTTATTTTCTAAAGTCAGTTTAGAGAAACTAAAAAACAGGAAACTGTCAAAGAGAAAAGACAAATATCATGAAATATAAGTCTCATTAGATGGATATTATGACCTTCCTGATGAGGTCAATTATCATTTTTAATTTCAGTGTACAATAATCAGGTGTGTTATGTATCAGGTGTAAATATGAATATTTCCTTTGTGTAAAATTCAGCTGCAGATTTTCTCCTCATATTGTATAAACTGTTCCTGTTTTCATATTTCCCCGTTCATAGTTTTTATTTTTATATTCCTTTGTTTAAAATGTTCATATTTTCTATATTTCTTCATGCTTATATTTTTTATTCATTATGCATTGATGCATCTTTATATTTTTGCTGTTGTGGGACAAATAAAGGAAGATCTTAAAGAATGTTTTTCCCCAAAACACTGAAAACAGTCGTGATTATTAATTATCAGCTCAATAATGCAGAATTATATCAAAGTCGTGACTCAGTGTTTTCTCTGCAGTGTCGTGTCATTTTTGCACAGAAGGAAGTGATCAGATTGAAATGAATCATCGTTTGGTGGAAAATTCAAACTAAAGGTCACAGAAAACATCTGTCAGTGGTTCTCAACCTGAGGTTCAGGGCCTGACGGAGGGTCATCAAAGACTCGTCTCACATGTTTACAGACGAATCAGCAGAGAGATGAACATCAGATCTGTGAGAGTTTAAAAGTTTCAAAAAATGATTCTCAAAATTATTACTGACTATGACTTCTTCATCTCATAATTATGACTTTATCTCAAAATAATTATTCATCTTACTTTTTACCTCATGAATTATGACCTAAAAATAAATAAAATCTTATTATGAGTTTTTATATCATAATGACTCAGAATTTCAACTTTTTGTCTTTCAGTTTTGACTTTTTGTCTTATCGTTTCTTTTCATCTCAGAATTATAACTTTTTATGTCTTTATGAATTTTTACCTCATAATTACTACTTATCTTATATTATTACTTTTTATTATCTCAGAATTATGTCTTTAAAAAAAATCTTGACTTTTTGATTTCATAATTTCGACTTTCTTAAATTTCATAATTTTATTCACCGAGGGGATTTTTGTTTTCTTTGACTGGCGGAAATGAGCTGAGAGAGAGAGAGAGAGAGAGAGAGAGAGAGAGAGAGAGAGAGAGAGAGAGAGAGAGAGAGAGAGAGAGAGAGAGAGAGAGAGAGAGAGAGAGAGGAGGTGTGGAAACTCACAGAGGAGGTGTGGATCTTTCGGAGGTGTTCACTTCTCTGCAGAGTGACTTTGAGTCCAGCAGGATCCTGCAGCGGAACAGAGGAACAGAGGAACAGAGGAACAGCGTCTCTGCTGCTGCCGCTCATGGAGAAACTTTGTGTCCTCAAACAAGAACGACAACAACAACAACAACAACAACAAGAACATCAGTGAGGAGTTTCACCAACAAGCAGCTGCACACATGAAGCTTTGTGGAGGCGGAGCGGCGCTGCTGCTGCTGCTGCTCGGCCGCTGCTGCTGCACGAGTCCCGGCAGGAGAGGTAGGACGGAGCCCGGGGGGGAGAACCGGAGACAGAACAGAGGAGAACCACAGTTTAAATAAACATGGTTCTACTGTGTTTACTAAAGATACTGCTTAGTTTTTACAGTCGAGCTGTGAAAAGTTACTTCAGGAAGTAAAAAGTTACAGATGAAATATGAATGTTGGTACAAACTGAACTAAAAACATTTTAACTAACTGAAATAAAAATAAAAATAAATAAACTCAAGAATCTGAAAACTAAAACTGAAAAACCAACATGCAGGAAATGTCTTCAGTGTTAAACTGATTATTGAGCTGCAATAACCTATAGATCAATTGATTAATAAACTAACCAGCAGCTGTATTGATAGTTGATTCATTGATTTGAGTGTTGTTTTTAAGAAAAAAGTCTAAATTCTCTGATTTCAGTTTCTTAAATGTGAATATTTTCTGCTTTCTTTGCTCTCTGACAGTAAACTGATGATCTTTGAGGACGTCATCATGATCAATGAAATAATCAACTCATTAATCAGGAGTTGTAGCCCTAATCATTAATATCAAGTTACACTTTATTAATTCTAACTTTCAGTTTTTTAATCCAAGTTTATTCAGCAAATCATGAAACAGTGTGGCTGCATTTATAGATTATAGATTAATTATTGAAGAATATATTTTTAATTAGTTCAGTTCAGTCAGTGGTGCGTCTGTTTACTGAGACTAACTGACTGACTGTGAGTCAGTTGTGTTTGTATTGTCCTCTTCTCAAACTCTTCAATCAAATACGCCTCATATTAGAATAAAACAAAACATAATCATAAAAACAAAACTAACTAAACAATAAAAACTGAAACAAGTAAACTTACTCTGGAATAAAAAACTTTAATAACTCTGAACTAAAGCTGCAATGATAAGTCAATCAAAAGAATAATTACTTTACAATTATTGTGATAATTAATTCATCACAGCTTCATTAAATTGAGGATTTTTTGCTTTTCTTTGTAAATTCCTGTCAGTAAATGAAGAGTCTTATGTCCCTGTAGAATCTGAGGAACGATTATTCTGATAAAATGTCCATAAAATATAAATTGAGATCAGAGAATCATTAGAAATGTTGCTTACAAATGTTCTTGTTTATAGTATATCATGGGAATGTAATATTACAGTCATCAAAAAGAGCAAAAGAAGCACCAAAAAAAGAGAATAAAATTACATTTGACTCCAAGATAGAGTCACAAGATAGACAACAAAAAGTCACATAAGATACACAACAAACTACACAAGAACAAAGAATAATATGGAGGTTTTACAGTAATAATTAACATAATAAATGTATGAATGTTAGTCTAAACTGAGCAGGTGACTATAAACATGATTCACGCCATCATTATGATGTCATTTTAATATCACATCAGTTTCAGTTCTGTGATGGTATCAGAGTTGTGTTACAAACAAACCACTAACAGTTTAGATGAATATCACTGACTTCAGGTCATTTGCATCTAAAACTGAAAAAAAGAAAATGTTTGTAAACTGTGAGTGCAGTTTGGTTCCATTCAGAACATCACAGGAACGTTACAGGAGATCAGATTTCATTTTCAGCCTGACTTCTCACCAATTAAAGGCCCATTTCCTGCTGTTTTCTTTGTGTTGGAGCCAAATGTGTGAGTTGTACGTCCACACTGTGAGCTGAGGCAGATCTACAGCAGGGCTGCTTCACCATCCTGTAAACTTCTGATTATCTTCCCTAATTAATAAACTGATCGTCTGGTCTCATAATATATAATAATACCACAGATAGACGAGATGTTAGTCAACAAAAACCCTAAAATATTCAGTTTACTGTCATTTATGTTGAAGAAAAGCATCAAATCTTCACATGCAACAAGCTGGAAACGTCATATATTTAAAATGAACTAAAGTACAGAGTATAAGAAAAAGCCTTGTCACTGCCAGCTCCCTCTGTTTGGTGCACAGAGGGAAGCTTGTTAAAAAAATGTCAGACTGTAATCGGGTTTGGGCTGAAATATGCTAATGAGTGACGGGTTCGGACCTTTCAGGCTCAACTTTTCAAGTTCTGTCTGTTCCTATTGAAGAATCTGATCTGTAGGACAGATTTTGATTAGTTGTGCAGCTCTAATCAATACTAATCCGATAATATCAGCTAAACGATATATGGGTCTGACTCTGGAGTTCAGCAGCTGTCACAATCTGACAGCCTGAGTTGATGCAGTCAAACTGCTCAGTTTGTTCGACCAGCAGCCGCAAACCCAAAGATATAACATGAAAATCAAAGAAAAGCAGCAAACGTCCACACTGAAGAAAGAGGAGAGACATGATGATTCTGGTCTGTAGGAACATGTTTCTGACTGATTGAAACTGAGATAATGATTGTCTTCTTTCTTAAACACTTTCTGGCTGGATTGTCAGTAGAAAAGAAAAAAAAAACAAGCTTGCTAAGCATTATGGGAGTTCTGAGTGATGAGTGAAGTCTGAAGATTGAACATTTCTCTCCAGTTTTGTCTCCTGAAAGAACGAGAGAATAAATAACAGAATGAATGATGGGAGGAAACGCTGAGCTCAGCTTTCCAGACTGTTATCTGTGTGTGTGTGTGTGTGTGTGTGTGTGTGTGTGTGTGTGTGCGTGTGTGTGTGTTTCAGTTATAAGTGAAAACAGCTGACTGAACTCTCTCTTTGTCTTGACAACGACTTGATTATGAGGAGGATTTTTACGACTCGAGTGTGTTTGTGTGACTTCTTTTGTTTTGAATAGACTTGTAGTGTTGTTGTGTCCTCAGGACGGACAGATGGACGGACGGACGGACGGACGGACGGATTTATCAAAACCGAGGGTTCAGTTCCCCCAAATCTGCCAGCCAGTCAGAGACCAGGGTTCTCTGTGGCTGCGCTGAGTTTAGTTCAAGTGCTTCACAAAGACTGTAGAGGTCACTGAGGATGTTGGTAAGGAGGTTGAGGACCTCAAGAACGCTGCAGAGGTCACTGCATAGGTTCTAGGCATCCTTGAAGATCCAGGCCTCCTGGAGGAGGTTTCTGACAAATTTAAGGAGGTGGTTACGATCTTTAAGCAGGTCCTTTGGGCGATCGCAGAGACTGACATTCAGTCAGATCACTCAAGATGTCTCAGACAGATTTGAGGAACTTGTAGAGCCCTTGAGGAGGTTCCATATGTCACTGTAAAGCTTGAAGTGGTCTTTGAGGAGGTTCAAGACATCCTTGAAGGGGTTTCAAGGATGTCTAAGAGGGTTGCAGAGGCTCATGACGAGGTTGTGGGGAAAGAAAAGGTTTTAGAAAGTCCTCCTCCTCCTGGAGTTTTGCAGATTCATGAAAAGGCCTTGATGAGGATGATGAGGAGGGACCAGTGTTTTTTCATGTTTAGGGTTCTTGAGCAGCGTCTGAAAGAAGGAAAGAAGGATCCATGAAGAGGTTCCAGATGGATTTTGGGAGATTTTAGAGGTCTTTCAAAATTTACCGTTGGTCTTGCATGAGTAAAATGATAACATGACCTGAAATATCAGCAGTGTTGCTATGGTTACATTTAGTTTACACACTGAGATTAAGCTGAGAAGCTTTTACCCATAATGCAGTGTGTCAGGCCCAGTGTTTGTGTCTGGTTGGTTTCCAGACCTGCATTTTTCATGGTAAAATCTTTTCTCTTTGCATAAACATATAAAGCTTTAACTGCTGGCTCTGTTTTCCCGCCAAACCTCTGCAGGTGATCGCCCCTCATTCTGATTGGTCGACAGACTGCCGTGATTATAATCTGCACATTCAGCAGCTTTTCTTGGCTTGATTCAGTGTTTGGAGTGATTAGTCATTGATAAAACATGAAAACAGTCTCTGTGTGTTAACTGAGCGTCCAGATCAGAACAGCTGGTTGGTTTTCTGTTAGTTTTTTCTGAGTGTTAAAAGAAAACTACGCAGGATTTTCCAAAAAAACACAAAACCAAACAAAGTATGGACTCATACTAAAATCAACTCAAACCTCAACCTTCCTATTTCCACAATACTTTTCTGTGCTCAGGACACTTTTCCAACACAAAATGTCAATATTTGTTGTTCTCAGTGTGTTTACAAACGGCTCAGACAAAAACTACAGATTCTACCTTTAAAGCTGCATTTTAAACCTGAGCTTCAGCTGATTTAAATGATGATTGTTGTGACTGCAGATAATCTGACCTTCAGTCTTCCAACAGAAACTTCTAATGAATTCTGTGTGTGTGTGTGTGTGTGTGTGTGTGTGTGTGTGTGTGTGTGTGTGTGTGTGTGTGTGTGTGTGTGTGAGCCTTGCTCCCATTGAGTTTGACTTTTGGGAAAAGACCTTGGCAGTGTGTGTGTGCTTGTCTTTGTGTATCTAACGTGTGTGTGTGTGTGTGTTTCTTTGGAAGCAGCTAAATAAAACTCTGCATCAACAATAAAGCAGACTTTGGAGCCTCGTGGTAACCATGGCAACACTGTTAGCATACTGAGTTGAACCGCGTTGACTGAAAACTACGACAACAGTCAGCCAGATTCAGGACAGCGGGAGGACAAAGTGTGCTCAGCGGGCTGCATGGATGCATCATGAGACAACAAACTGAAAGAGACACACATCGACCATGATTCTGTCTCTTTGTGGTTGTTTTGTGTCAGTTTGTGATCATTCGTTTTGCGCTGTGGTTTCTTTGCATCATTTTTTTTTTTAGGGTTTTGTTTTTGGTTGTTTTGTCGATATCTGCAGCAGTTCTGTGACTTTGTGGTCATTTTTCATCTCTTTATAGTAGTTTTTGTCTCTGTATGATCATTTTGTACCACTTTGTGGTCGTTGTTCATACATTTGCAGTTGTTTTGTGTCTCTTTATAGTGTTTTTTTGTTTCTTTGTGGTTGTTTTACGTAGCTCTGTTTTGTTTTTTTACACCTCTTTATTGTACTTTTTGTGTCTTTGTGGCTGTGCATCTCGTGTCTCTTTGGTGATCCTGCTGTCGCTTTAGAATTTTTTCCTAGAAATGAAAATGTTAATTGTCCTCATCACACCAGAACAATACCCACACTAATGCTACTAACCCAGCAGACACATAAACTTGTACCTGAAACATTCGGACCCATATTTATTAGATTTTTCTTGCATAAAGAGTTCAGCTGCACTGAGGCATGAAGTAGCACATGGAAATGTCACCAGGATCAGTGACGCATCCCAAATATCAACATGTTTGATGAAGGACTTGTGTCCTGATGTTGAGGCTGTCTCTGTGTGAACTTAAACCCGTCGCATCTGTCAGTCTGTGGACCAATCAGCCGACCCCAGTGAGAGCTGGTGACGAATCAGACATGATGCCGTGTTCCCCAGCAGTGACAGTGAGAGGCGTCATCGCTGCAGGTTTCACCTGCGGCTCTGAGAACTGAGGGTGTGGTGCAGGTCGTAAAGCTCGTTCAAGTAAATTTGTGGTTTTATAAATGAAATGGCCTTTTCTTGTCGGCTTGACCTGCAGGCAGCAGCAGTGCAGCCTGGGGGATTTTCACAGCAGGAATGTGAAGAATGTCAATAATGGAGCTTAGAAACTGTTAACAGGATTATACAAGCCTCTCTCTCTCTGTACTGTAACGTGTGTTTGAGGCCGGAGAATGAAAACGTGTTTAACCTGTGTCTGACTGCTGTCACTGCTGGGTCGGTCTCTGGAGGTCAGAGGTCACTCAGAGCTGGATCTGCAGCTGGACGTCTGTCAGCTGTTTCCACACATGTAACCTGCAGCAAATATCAGCGAGAGGTCGAGTGTCTTAGTGTTGACAGAGTTTAATGCAGGGCTGCAAATAACTGTTATTTTTATTGTTGATTATTTTCTTAATGAATCAATTCATCGTTTGGTCTATAAAACGGAAGAAAATGGTGAAATATGACAATTAATGTTTCCCAAAACTAAAAATGAATGTCTTGTTTTATCTACAACTCAAAGATCTTCAGTTTACTGTCAGAGAGGATTAAAGAAACCAGAAAATATTCACATCTAAGAAGCTGAAATCAGAGAGCTTGGTGTTGGTGCACAAATGACTCGATTCATTAGAAATTCATGCTCTTAAATCACTGAACTGGATCTTCCTCCTCTCTTGTTGAAGCTGCAATACAAAAATAATTCTAGACCTAAAGGGTTTGTATTTTAATTAGTCTGCAACAAGACCAGTTCTGCGATGTTCCACAGGGTTCAGTCTTTGGGCCGCTGACATTTTCACTTATGAATAAAAATTCAGATAATACAAAAAATATTAATTATATTAAATATTAATAAGGGCCGCACAATTAATCACAATTGCAATAAAATCACAATACAACAGAAAAATTGCAACACAAAACACATCATTTCCACTAATCGTACTGCATATTTCAATCCATGTAACTGTAATTTCATAGTTTCTTTCTGCAGTTGAATCCAACAGAACTACTTTTATTTCTGCTAGAAAGAAAATAGTTCCTACGTGAAACTGTTCACCTCAGGATCTGTGGATTATCTTTAGTATCTTTTCACCTTTTCAAATGTGTTTTTGTCTCTCCATTATATTTGAGAGGCGGACTGATCTGTACGGCTGGTATCTGAAAAACTCTGCAACTCACACCAAAACCATGTAGATGGATAAACAGCTCTGCAGGTGAGGGGAAGAATGTGAAATACTGATGTTTGAGCAGCGTGAGGAGAAGCTCTGTGTGACTCAAGACAAAACATCCCATATCATGTCAGCACAGTCGGACTGTGAAAATGTACAAACTTTAGCTGAGTCTGTCGAGTTTTTATGAACTCGGAGCATCTTTCTTACGTCCAGCTGTCACAGAGAGGACGGGACGTGTCCTCAGTCTGTTACCAGTGGACGTTATTTACTGTCAACGTGTAACAGAAGCTGTTCGGTCTTTGGAATTTTCCCCGAACGGCAACAGAGTGAGAAGGAAGCAGCTTCAGTCTGACAGACAAGCAGAGTCTCGCTCTGACCTGCACACACTGCTGCAGGCAGGACACACACACACACACACACACACACACACACACACACACACACACACACACACACACAGAAACTGACACGTGCAGACACATGTACGCATGCACAGAGCAGATTTTGTGATTAGCTTTTAATTGAGAATGCGTTTGTTCAGGATTTTCCATTCAGCTTTTCTTGTGTCAGACGGGATCACGTGTCTGTTCACAGCTGAGAGAGAAAAACAACACAAACCACATGACAGACCCTTTTATTTCTGCTCATACACCTGAAACAAGTGGACAGAAAACATTTACATCCTCCAGAGGCTTCTTTTTAAAGGGATAGTTCATCCAACAATGAAGATCCAGTCCCCCTCATGTCCACTGAGGGTTGGGTTTGTGTTGTTAGTGCTGGAGTTTGTCAAGTAAAAAGTGCTGCAGAATCTCTCAAACATTGGAAGTGAAAATGGTGAAAAATGTTGATCAAAGATCAGAGAGGAGTAAAGAAACCAGAAAATATTCACATTTAAGAAGCTGGAATCAGAGTATAAGGGCTTTTTTTACATTTAAAAATGACTTAAAATGTTTATTTGTATAATTAATTGATCCGGATCCGGAAAGACGGATATTAAAAGATCAACTCTGGGATTTTATGAATCGATATCAGACCAGGTAAAGGAAAACTGATTGCAATCAATTACTCCTTTTTTTTTTTTTAACCCAGCCCTGTGAGACTCTGTCTGTCTCAGTGTGTCAGTGGAGAAATGTGATTTTCTCAGTGGAGCTGCTTAGTGTGTTCAACAGGACGAGAGTTTCTCAGCTGATTGAGACATTCCTGAAGAGTGTGTGTGTGTGTGTGTGTGTGTGTGTGTGTGTGTGTGTGTGTGAGATACAGAGAGACAAGGCCACTGTGTTCCTGTCATGGCGTTCTGCAGGACAACATCATGTCTGTATGTGAGTTCAGTGTAAACCAGGTCGAGCTGCTGCAGGTTCACATCAGTTTAAAGCAGCACAGTTTGATCTCTTGTGTTTCAGTCAAATCATGTTTTCTGCCTCCCTCTACAAAGATCAATAGAAACACTTAACCACAGTTTAAAGTCAGAGGTTTTATTGAGCGCTTCAGATCAGAACAATCAAAAGGCCTCATTGATTTTGTGATGTGACTGTTTTTAGTGGGAGGTTCAGCTGTGTGGAGGAGCTGCAGGCAAAGTGAACGCAGGTCAAACACTCAGTCCAGTGATTTTCATCTCATCCTTTTAAACACAAGCTTTTATGGATCAATCTGTCTGAGTCGTTCTGTCAGAACTGTCAAACGATCGTATCCGAAGGGTTCAGGGTTTTATCAGCAAAACAGTAGAAACGAAACAAGTGGAAGTCAGTCAGTGTTAGTTACGTGTGACTCGCCTGTTGTCGGGTAAATCTGCTGGTTTCTGTGCTTTAGAGAGAAAGACACTGTTCATTTTCAATGGGAGACACGTCTGGACTGCAGGTCCAGGTCAGTCTAGGACCTGAACTCTTTTACTATGAAGACACGCTGTTGGAACACGTCCACAATGTGTCTCAGCATCGTCTCTCTGAAATAATCAGGGACGTCTCTGAAGAAGACGTCAGTGATGGCAGCATGTGTCTCTCTGAATCCGTCCATACCATCACAGCTGCTGTCTGTTGAAGTCAGTGCTGGGGACAATCTGGATGGTCCTTTTCCTCTTCAGCCCGGAGGACACGACGTCCATGATTAGTGAAAACAATCTGAAATGTGGACTCATTTGCAGTGTCCAAACTATTTTCCAATCAGGGCTGCAGTTTGCAGGACAGACAGTCTGGGATTCTTTCTGCTCAAAGATCTTTGTAATGTGTGAAGCAAAGCACAACAACTTCAAGCTTCCAGATTACAAGAAAGTTGTGTGGTGTGAACAGCGCAGAGATTTGAAAGTCCTGCGTTGTGACCGAGACATAAACTTTTCGTGGACCTGACGGCTCTTTAGATCTGTGTTTTTGTCCTTTTTGTTGAAAAGAACAGAAATCTGTCTGGTTGAAGGTCGTGGGCAGGAACGCTCTCCGTCTTCTCCTCTATTTTCTTCTCCTCTCCTCTTTGATCTTTTATGAAGATTGATTTTGTCCTGCTGCTCTGTGAACGAGCCGCCGCCTCACAGCGAAGACGCTGACTTCACTCTGTTTGTATGTGTCTCCGACTGTACTTTTATTTAGAGCTTTTTCTTTACTCTCAGAGGGATCAGCCGCTTCAGCGAGGGTCGCATAAATAAAGACGACAAGAAAAGAAAGAGAGAAAAAGAAGAATTCACAGGGTTTCTCTTCAGATATTCAAAAACTACTTGAACAGGGGCTTCGAAACTGATGCATCAAATCATACTCATATAATGATTTAGACTCCATGAACATCAGTCATCATTCTTCATCCTGACTCCAGGCTGGTTTTGAGTTTTTTTGTGCTTTAAAAGTGACAAATTGATGTACTTTAAAAACAGTCAGCGCTAAATCCACTTGATTTCTTTTGATTTGGTTGTGGACACTATTGTCCCACAATGCAATGCAAAATGCATGTATGATTAGTCGGCTGCAGATTAAATGTTGCCACCGTCGTTAGTCGGCACCAGAAATACTAGTCAGTTAAACTATTTATCAATATTTTGTTCATGTAAAATGTCAGTTAACGCTCCCCTCATGTCCAGTGTGTTCCTGATGGTCCACATGTGACAGCTCGTAAAGACAGCGTGGTTTGTTTTAATCTAGAAAATGAAAGGAAGATTCAATGTTGACTTGAGTAACATGCTGCTGCTAGCACTGCTAACGTTAGCGACGCTGTGTGTCAGGCTGCAGCTAACGTCAGCACCAGGTGAACCACGTCATTTACCTGCAGACTCTTTTCGGCCTGAAAAGTTGAAGCATGCAATGAGCTGCTGTCAAGTGTTGTAGATTAAAGTGCAGAGTCCATGACGCACGCTGCAAAGTGCAACACATTTCAGCAGCATTTAAAATACGATTAGACGATTACAGACCATCATGAACGGTTTGAAATGACTCTTAAAACACACAGTATATTGAATTAACTGCTTTCTGAGTGTTTGACTTGTCGACTAGTCTAAATTAAAATCTGTCTTTTATCTGTGTTTTCGTCTTGTTACGTCTTCATCTTTGTCGTGTCTTTTTTTGTCTTGTTACGTCTCTCTCTGATGTGTGATGTCCTCTGATGGATCCACCAGTCAATCGTCTTTTCTATGTCTTATTGTTTTGTCCATTTAGGTTGAAATCAGTCTTGATGAATAACAATAATCAATAATTCACCACAAAGTCATTAAAACTAAAGTAAAGAGTCTGTTTAGAAAATGTGAGGAGGAGAAAGTTCAGATATTTGTGATCAGATTCAGACGAAATGTAAAATGTTGTCAGAAAAATAAATACACACACCTGAAAAATCTACTTAGTAAAGTATTAGTACTCAGTTACTTCCCACCTCCGGAGTTAGTTTGGGTTCAGACTCAGGTCTTCTTGCTGTAGGTGTAACGAGGGTCCATCAGGCCACTCTTCTGGCTGCTGATTGGACGATTCAGGCTGTCAACAAGTGGACAAACTGTCTCAGTGCAGAGAAACAACATGTTGACTGACTGACTGTCATTATGGTGAACACTGACTGTGGTGTTAAAGAGCAGCTCCTCACTCATTACAGCTAATTCAATACTGACACACACACACACACACACACACACACACACACACACACACACACACACACACACACACACACACACACACACAGCACAGAACATTCCTCTGACAGAGAGAGAGAGTGCTGAAGAACATGAGTGTTGCAATGAGAGACGAAGAGGTGGAGAAAGTGTGTGTGTGTGTGTGTGTGTGTGTGTGTGTGTGTGTGTGTGTGTGTGTGTGTGTGTCAGTGCTGGTACAGGTTTGTATGTTATCTCGTCCTCCATCTCTCGCAGGTTGTGAAACCCCAAAAAAATTCTTTTCTCTTCTCTGAGCTCTGATTGGCTGTTGCTCTGATGATTATCTGTCCTCCGCAGTTAAAGAAACATCGCTCTTCATCAAACGACTGACAGCAGCAAAATCAAACAAACCCAACAGTTTAGACAAAGATGGATTTGTATTTCTGTCTGAGAACTAACAGTCAGTTGGTTCCAACATCACATCCAACAGTCGTCTTCATTAAAGTGACAGATTTATATTTGACTTTATCACAACTCATTTTAAACCAACTAATTTAAGAATCAGTTAAATGTTTTTAGATCATTCATTCAGCTTTTTAAATGTGAATATTTTCTGCTTTCTGTCCTCCTCTCTGACAGTAAACTGAATGTCTTTGAGTTGTGGACAAAACAAGACATTTGAGGATCTTGGACTTTGATCATGATGCTGTTTGAAACTCAGTTTGCTTCTGATTCTGCAGTTTGAATTCTGCACTTGGTCGTATTGTGATTTTGATAATAATGCAGTTAACAGTGCAGCAGCCCTGTTACAAATCAAAGAAATTCATACAGTCTTGATTAAAGATGTGTGGTTTTATTAAGAAATATAAATATCAAGTATTTTTCTTGGTCGACTCATTCTGTACTCTGCTTTTAAATAAATACTCATCTAGTAAAAAAGAAAAACATAAACATGAAATGCTGTTTACACAATGAATACAATTAAAACAGCACATGAATTATTAAAGTAAATGTGTAAAAATAATGAAAATACATGACATTTATAAAGGTGAGAGATTTGTTCTCGATATTAAACATGTTTTGGGTCTGAAAGAAGAAATGAAGTTGAGCAGATTTGAGTATTTAGTTCAAACACATGAACACAGTATCACACAGGTTATTCTACACACAAATCACACAACTCTACTCAGCAGATACAGTTTTTAGAGAACAGCGGTGACTCTGTCTGCAAGATGTTCAGTCTGATTCCTTCATTTGTTATTTCAACACTCCCAGGAAATAAAGATTTAGAAATTCACCGCCCACAGACGGATTCATCATGTGAAGTAAATAGATTAAAGTCTCCCTCTTAGTGTTTGATATTCAGGAGAAGAACGGTGGGCGGAGCTTTGATTTCAATTATGTGGACGAGACGGTGACACAGATTAGACCTGAAAGTTCAGTAATGTTTGTTAACTTTGACAGAAGAAACAGCTGCACATGTTTCAGTTCTACATCCTGAAAACACGACGAAAACAAAAGTGTGTGTGTGTGTGTGTGTGTGTGTGTGTGTGTGTGTGTGTTAAACCTTGAATAAAGGTCAAACCAGATAACACATTTCCAGTCAGAAACCTTCCCCTGTGACGCAGCGTTCTCATGAAAATTCATGTTTTTAATTTTGTATCTTCCATCTCTGTGTCAAACAACATGAACAGTTCGGACTCTTTGTCATAAAACGTCAAGAAAATTACAAATTTTATACAAAACACTTCTGTTCATTTTTATTATTTGATTGTAAAGGTTTTTGCATTAATGATAAAAATCACCTTACTGGAAACAGAACATGTCAAAATGAAATAATATGATTTCAGCAGCAGTTAAATAAAGTTTTTTTTTGTTGAGTAACAGATGAAGTGACTGAATGCAGCAACTTTAAAACCCAAACCTTAATTTCAAAATTCTGGCTTTTTAAACAAATAAATGACTAAATAACTTTCATGCTGTTTTGATCAATTTTAGGGAGTTTGTCATTAAAACACTTACTGACTTCATTAATATGTGAATTATTTGTTTAAAATCCCATTAAAATACTTTAATGTACCCCAATTAACACTGACTATGTAAGATGGAAGCCACTCGTTCAGAAACATGCTGTTTGGTAAATTTGAATAAGTGTGTTTTTTTTTTTACCCTTTAAAAATCCCTTAATCAAAGCAGAAAGCCTACAGACCTTAATATATTTGAATTATTCTTTTAAAAACCCCAAATGTGGGTTCAGTGATGTAACTTTTACCAAGTAACCCTGAATTTCATTCATTCATTTTAAGGTGCAAAGTTTAGTTCAACTGGTTCTCGACTCGACTTTTAACTAAAGTCAGCTGATTGGTGATTAGCTCGTTAACTGTCGAGATAAATCAGACTGACCTCGGAGTTGTTAAGTGTTATTTTTATTGTTTTGATGGAGCTTTGCTAACAGTTTCCCCCTGCTACCAGTTTTGTGCTAAGCTAGGCTAACCACATCCTGGATATATCTTTGCACTGACAGATGAAACTGATATTAAATGTTGAACTGTTCCTTTAAACATGAAGCAAACATTGAGAAAGAGAGAGTGAGAGGTTGATGACCTGCAGACGGTGATAAATGAGGCAGTTTGACCCTGAAAGTTAGAACAGTTCATCTAAGCAAACACATGCAGAGATCGGAGGATTTGGAAATTTTCCACATCAGAAAAACAAAACGATGACGACAACAGCAAAGATTTTTCTCCTCTTTTCTTTTCTTTTCCTCGCTGCGCTCCGGCTGAGTCAGCAGGAACGTGGAGGCAGAGGGAAGATGGATAAAGAAGATTTGAAAGATCCAGTTTTTTCATGTTGGTCCTGTTGTTCTGTGTGTGATTCATGTGTGGTTCATCTGTCTGAGCTGGAACAGGGAGGCGTGAGCATCGCTGACATGCACATGCAGGAATCACAGCGCAACACACAGCTGCTGTAGGTCGACTTCAGGATTTATCCACTAACACACATTATGAGGAATCTTATTCCTCTATTCTACGTCTTCATTGAAACCAAAGAGCTTAGAGCTGAGAGACACAGACAGCAAGTCAGACAACTAATGAAAAATAAAGAAGAACATGGCCTTCTGGTTAGTTTGGAAACAGCTATTTTGTTAGTCAGCTAAGTGAAATGGACAAAAAGGTCCACTTCTGAGGGCTTCACACCACAGCTACCCTCTAAACTGCCTCAGTGAATAAGACGATATGATAAAATGCGCTCTGGAGTGTTTTTCCACTGGACAAAAAGTGATAAAGTGCCCTTCCAGTAGAAAAAACATGATAAAGTGCACCATGACTTTCAGCGCATCGGAGCGCATCGGAGCGCATTGGAGCGCATTGGAGCGCACCTTTGCAGCTCAACTTTGATTTGTAACTCTTCATGCTCAATATGCAGCAACAATTCTCCAGTTTGTGGCTTCATGTCCCTGGTTTCCATCATAAATAACCTGATGATAGTCTGAATATAACTGAAGGGATTAAAATAGAACATTTAGTAATTACAAGGTGGGTTTATTTATCATGACAGGGTTGTATAACAAAATTAAGTTGCAGTTTTCTTTCTTGATACTCACAAACAACAATGTTAAATTCAGTAGACTGGATGAATAAATAATCAGACGAAGAAATCAAAGTGACGTGGTGGAGTGGAGGATGAATGAAGCTGCTCTTCTGTCTGGTGGTACGGCAGCAGATCCTTCTGTATCTCTTGTGTGTGAGTTTATTCTACTTCTGTCAAACTGACACAGAAACCCACAGCTGATCTTTATCACATCTTTAAAGCATCAGTTATAAAAATGTTGAGCTCAGATTTATTCATTGTGACTGAAACTGTCCTGCAGAGCTGCTGAGAGATGAAGTGAAGCCGTTTGTGACCATAAACATTTGTCTGTATGAGGAACGATTACAAAAGTATTTATTGTACATCATCTGTGGCCGCCGCAGGAAACGGTGCCAACACACACCGAGACGTCGTCCAAGAAACAATCTGACAGATCCGACCTGTTCCTGAACAAACAGTACTGTGTGTGTGTAGTGAGCTGTGAAGAGTGTGTGTGTGTGTGTGTCTGTACTTGTGTAAGCTGAGCTTGTGAGTCGTCACTATCAGTGTCTTCTGTCTTTCATACTAATTCTCAGAGGTGTCCAAAGTCCACACAGTACAAGTACAGATACTCGAGTAAAAGTCAAAGTACTGATTCAGCTTGTTTACTGCAGTAAAAGTGAAAAAGTTCAGTCCTCAAAGTATAAAAGTAAAAAGTAGCCATCATGTTTCATCTGGTTACATCTTTTAGATTTTGTCATGTCTTGTTCGCTGTTTTCCTCTTTTTTGTCTCATTATGTCTTTTTTATTTCATTACAGTGTTTCTACTCTTGTTACATCATTTTAGTCTTTTATGTCTTATTACATTTTTTTGTCTTGTTACATTATTTTAAAGAATATTTCTACATTTACATTGTTACTTTTCATTTTGTGACGTCGTGTTTTCGTCTGTCCACCGTTCTGTACTTGTTGTGTGATGGTGGTGTGTTCACACAGAAAGTGAAGTGAAGTTTCACCTTACGTGTCCCGTCTTCAGAGCTTCAAGTTTTCATTTTTCACCTTGGAAAAACAGCTTTTGTCATTTTTATTTGGAGATTTGTCAGTTCAACAGATTCAATGAAGAGGCACAGAGAAAGAAGGGATGGAGATGTGGACAGGGAGCTGAGGAACAGAGGAGACAAGAGGAAGGAAGTAAGAAAGAGACTGCAGGGAGAAATAAGTGGAATGAAGCCAGACAGAGAATATAGATTATAAACATAAACGTTTAAATGATTTAAATCATAAAGTTTTATATCTTCATCACAGCATCACACATTCATCATCACATTTTTATCATGAAAAGAATCACGATGCTTTAAATGTGTGATGAAATGTTGGGTGTGTGTGTGAGTGTGTGTCCAGATGTGGACCGCTCCCCCTGAGGCTCTGCCCCCAAAGTGAGCCATCATCCAATCAGGAGGCAGAGATCAGCGCAGGCTGCAGCTGTGTTGTCTTTGTGACATCACAGCAGGGAGCTGGCCAATAGGAATGCAGCCAGAGAAACACAAACTTCAGAAACAAGTTCAGACCAAAGTCATCATTTTCTTTATGAACTAATATTTCCATTTTTCATCCGTCTAAGACTTTAGTTTTTCTGTGGCCTCATGAGGGCGCTGGTGGACTCTTCTTCTTGTTCTTTTATGTATTTTATTCTTTTCTTTATTCTCGTACTCTCTCAGACTTAGAAGGTAGAAGCAGTAATCTGTGATATATTGTTGATTTAAATCTCGCAGTGTGTTTCCTGCTGAATCAGATCAGGTGTGAAGGAAAAACCTGCAGGACAGGTGAGAGAAACACACCTGCAGGCTGTCAGGGTTTTTATACACTTGGTGATGTCACCTCAAAAGCCTGGAAAGAGTGTCTCGCCTCCTCGCATCAAACTGATTTCTTTGTTAAATCTTCTCAACAAACACTCCCCATCCTGTGATGTCACAAATAAAATCCTGTCCAGTCTTTCCTTTTAAATTTCCTCTTAAACTCGAGGTTCTGACTGAAGTTTCTCACTCGGAGCCTGTAGGGTTTCATTCCTCGCTCTGAGAGATTATTGATGAGTCAGACGTGTCCTGCAGCTGCTGTTCAACTCGTTCTTCTTTTAAAATGCTGTCACACCTTCCTGCTTCTTCTTAAAATACTTCACCTAATCACCTTTTATCTGGAATCATGCCTGAATTACCTGAACTCTACCTGACAGGATGTTAACATGAAACTCTAAAGACGCTGATCTCCTGCTGTGTCAGACACTCGAACATTCAACACTTTAGTTTTCAGTTACCATATTAACCAAAGTATGAAATTAGAACTCACACTCACACGGCTCAAATGACCTACTTCATTAATGACAACAGATATTTATTTATAAAGAAGAGAACAGTTGGGAAAATCATCAGTGTTTGTGAGCACTGCTCACAGCTCATGATGGACCTCAGCTCTGCTTAAAGGAACAGTCTGGGAAACACCGTTCCTTCGTAGAACGATAACGTACATCGAAACTGTGACATGTTTTCACATAAAGGACTTTGATTGAAGCACAACCTGATGTGTTGATCAGTGGCTTCTTGTTGATCTGACGTTTTCATCTTAAATCAGTTGCTACAGTTGTGTAGACGAGATCTGTGCACGGCGGCACGGCTTCGCTGATCTCTGATAAACTTCATACGTAATAAGAGGAAACAGCCTTTTGTTTTGTTGATAGCAGGCTGATTATCTCGTTATCTCCAGATAACAGCATTAAAAAGATTCCTAACAGAACAAATTAAACATTACAACTAAAAAGTCAAACAAACAGGACATTAATGAAAAGATTTTTTTTTTTCCGAAGTTAAGTTTGAAAGGTGAAGAACTGATTTAAAAGATATGATACCACTGAAACTGTTCACATGGGAATAACTGACTCATGATAACTAAAGACTTCCTGATGCTTCAAAGGTAGATTGTTGCTTCAGATCACAGCAACTTTTTAAAACAAAAGAAAAGGAAGTGAACATGTTTTATGCAGAAACACGATAGAAAAACTTCTTACAACAAATGTTTTCTTTGTGAGCTGCGATAATCTGTAATAATCTGATCAGTCTTTCAACAAAAAATGATCACAGTCTTTATTGATTCTACTGCGTAACCAGTTTTTCAGGTAAGGGACGATCTAAAACAAAGTGTGTTTCATTCTCTATTTTATCAAACACATCACCAACAAATATCAGAACCAACATAACCTCTGATATTCAGACGTGTCGAGATAAAATAACTCCACGGAGCAGTTCAGCAGATTAACGTTTACGAAGAACGAAGGTTTGTGAGCTGATCTGATCTGAAGATGAAGGTTTTTCTGTTCACTTCAATGCAGCCAGAGTAAATGAGCACCATCTAGTGGCCAGTAGAGGAACTGCAGCGTAACGCCCCGCTCTAACTGTCTGTGTGTCTGTCTGTGTATCAGTGTGTCAGGGGATGAGTAACCAGCTGACGGTATTGGGGACTCGTGAAAATCACTATGACAACATGGTGAGGATGTACTCCAACTGCTCCGTGGTCCTGGAGAACCTGGAGGTCACCTACACCCTGGAGCACCAGGACCTGTCCTTCCTCAAGGTCTGTCTCCTGAATCTGCTTTGGTTTTCAGTCCAGTTTGGTTTCTGATGCTCGGCTTCAGCTGGACTGTTTGATTTTGTTTTGGTTTCAAACATACAACCCAAATTCAATCAGATTCAAAATGAGTGTCTGGTTACAAAAAACTATAAAGTTTATCAGTTTGAACATTAAATGTCTTGTTTTTGTTCTGTATTCAAGTGAATACAAGTCAAAAAAGATTGCATGCTGTTTTTATTTCTGTTCTACACAATTCCCAAACTTTTTTGGAATTGGTGTGTAACTTGTGTGTCACTCATCCATCAGGTTTTAGATCGATTACCTTCCTTGTTGGTGTTGACGTTGGTTCATTTCTGTGAAACTTGCTCAACGCTGCAGTCGTCTTTATTCTGTCAGAGTGACATTTTCCTCCTGTGGTGCTGCAGATGTCAGCAGGAAGCTTTTTCCAAAACTCTCTTTGTGTTGCATTCAAGGTCGCTCTGACATCTGTGAACCGATGGTCATCTGCCAGACAGCATCGCCTTGAAGAGCTCCGTTGCCAAAATAAAATAAAATCCAGAAGACAAAAATAAGCAAACATGGACGCTGTGAAAAGAATCATGTTGTTTTTTCACAAAGATGCTGTTAAGCAGGTCAGAGCCCTTCATGGCATCACCAGAGGGAGCTCAAAACAGTCCCTGATCACAGCTGCATGCACAGGCAACTATCATGCAACCGTGCATGTAAACTGTGTGACAGTTATCTCTCTGCAGTGAATTGAAAGGAATTTCCTCAATCATTTACACGTTAAAAAAATTATTAGATGGTTTGGTTTGAAATCATCAGCATGGCCCAAAAACTGTGTAGCATTCGATGAATGGCTGAAAAAATTTTAAAAAGTAATTATAACCAATAAGGCTGCACAACCTGCAGACGAGATGAGACTGAACGTTGTGATCACACTGATTTCTCAGTGATCGTCTTCTTCTCTTTCTTCAGTCCATCCAGGAAGTCGGCGGCTACGTTCTGATCGCCATGAACGAGGCCGCAAACATACCTTTGGTCAATCTGAGGCTGATCCGAGGCCAGAACCTCTATGAGGGTCAGTTTGCTCTGCTGGTGATGTCGAACTACAACAGAAACGTCTCGTCTGCAACTCTCAACTACACCAGCGGGCTGAAACAGCTGCAGCTCAGCAGTCTGACAGGTATACACACACACACACGCACGCACACACACACACACGCACGCACACACTTAAAATATGATGTACAGGGCGACTTGACAAAATGACAAGACTTGCAACTGGACTTGGACTGGAAAATCAGACATAACTAATGTTATGTTACTGAGCTTCAGTTAGAATAAACGATCCCAAAGATCATTTGTACAAAAACTACGAGTTGGTCAACAAAAAATGTGTTGAAAAGACGGAGATGCAACAACTTTCAGCAGAGGAACTGTGGCTCTGTTGTTAAAATGACAACAGATGGTCTAGTGGCTCAGATTCAGTACTCTCACAGGGTTTGATTCCCGGTCAGGAAACCGGGCTGACGCTGTGATGCCGCTGCCACTCAGAAGCAGACAATCATGACACTCGACCTGGACCTCTCATTGTTTTGTGCTTCATTTCATTTTATTGCTGCTGAAGAGTGTCATTTGATGTTGCCTCACTGTGCTGGCAGCAGGCCTGGTGGGTGGAGTAAACACACATTTAAAAATCTTCAGTCAACACAACAGATTGTACTCTGGCAGCAGGAAATAGACCGCACCCATACCAGCTTTGGCTGATGACGTAGATGTTTTACTGTGGATGTATTCTGAAAGCTGTCAGACTGATATCCAGCTGTATTAACTGGACTTAAAGTCAAAAGATCTTCTATCATTTTGTGGTTCTACATTTGAAGCTCTGCCTGGTGGAGAACATGTAGAAACTTGGACTGTGGTTTTCACAATGTATGATGAAATCAGGTTAGATTGCAGAGTAGAAATATTGACAGATCTTAGTACACAATACTTCTTTTTGTACATTTATTATGTAAGTCTGTTATTAAACAGACCTAAGTATGGAGGGGATCATGTGATTGCTTCTGTGTGTGTGTGTGTGTGTGTGTGTGTGTGTGTGTGTGTGTGTGTGTGTGTGTGTGTGTGTGTGTGTGAGTGTGTGCGTGCGTGATCTCCGAACCCTCAGCTTGTCTGCAGATCATCTCAAACACAATCTGACCGATCAGCCACATTTTTTGTGCTCATCGATGACTGCATGCTGAAGGACCTATAAGATAAAAAAAAAAGACTTTTATACTTCAATGGCCACAGGCGTTATGTTTTTATGTTTTCAGGTCATCCTGTTGTTTTAAACATGATATCTCAAGAACACCTCGAGGGAATTTCTTCAAACTTTGCAAAACTGTTCAGACTCAGAGATGAACTTTTTGGTGGTACATTATATGAGTGTGGACAGACAGGGGTGTAAACTGTAACTTGACTGGTTGGTGGAGACGTTTTATACGACCATTGACAGCTCATTTATCTCTCTTCTTAATTAGCCACTTGGGGGAGACAGATGATCAACAACTGCTCCAGTTTAAAATCTTGTCTCAGCTCAGGACAACGTATGTGGAGGTCGTGTTAATGTTGGCACAACTTTGCAAATCGCTGGTTTCATTTGGCAGTAGTGGCGGCATTGCAGTAGGTGCTTCACCGTCTGTTGCCTGGTGGGGATCTGAACTCTGCTGAGTAGACTCGTCTAATTATAAATGAATTTAAATTTCATTAAATATAACCGGATCATTAATCCTTTGTAGCGTGGAACCTTACATGGACTTTTCACTTGTGTGTTTCCACTGATTTCTCCTCACAGAGATCCTGAATGGAGGAGTAAAGATGACCCACAATCCCTTGCTGTGTAACACTGAGACCATCCAGTGGTGGGACATCCTGGACAAATCCAGCAATCCTAGGATGCTTTTCAAGATGGACAACTTCACACATAAATGTGTGTAGAGAAATGCTGAAGTTTAAGTTACTCATTAAGTTCAGTGTTTGACAGAATAATAATAATAATAATGATGTGTGTGTGTGTGTGTGTGTGTGTGTGTGTGTGTGTTTCAGGTGAGAAGTGTGATCCGGGGTGTGTTAATGGTTCGTGTTGGGCAGCAGGACCAGATCACTGCCAGAAATGTATATAGCCTACATACACTCACTCGAATACACACGTCTACATCTTTTGTGCTTCCTCGATCACCATCACACATTTCAATCTCTTTCTCTCACTGTTCATCTGCTGTGCATCATCTTACCTTAAATTTTGTCTGAAACAAATCAAATTTAAAGACATCAACTTTGCTTTTATTTAAGATTCAATGGGGAAAAAGATGCCATAGTGCCAGATAGCATACTTCTTTTTTTTTACTTTTTGTCTTTGACTGTACAAATGAAAGAAAAATCTGGTCACTGATGTTGATGAGTTGCACTGATGAAGATGTAATGAAATGTCTTCCTGTTTCTCTCCTAGTCACCAAGTTGCAGTGTGCAGAGCAGTGCAGCAGAAGGTGTCGGGGTCCTAAACCCAGCGACTGCTGTAATGAACACTGTGCTGCTGGCTGCACTGGACCTCGAGCCACCGACTGCCTGGTCAGTGTCTGCGTGTTTGTGTGTGTCAGTACTGAACAGTGCCTACATATACCAGAATGCATCGCTTGTAAACCTCTGACACCCACTGCCATGTTACTGTAAATCACCACCCTGGCCTATAGCTTTTACTTTACTGATCTCCAGTCAAGGCAGACAGGTCTCAAGTCCAGATTGGCAAGTCACATGCCAAGACCCGTGAGTCCAAAAGACAGATAAGTCTCAGGTCAAGGCAGGCGAGAAACATATTAAGGCAGTTAAATCCCACTGCAGTCCAAAACGTTTGAATCTTGTTCAGACCCAATTATTTCACTTACTAGCATCATTAAAGATTCTGTCTTTGCTTCTGTCTCTACTTCTTCTTCAGGCCTGCATGGCTTTTAATGATGATGGAACCTGTAAAGATACTTGTCCTCCACTGAAAATCTACAACCCTGTAACCCACCAGGTGGTCAACAACCCCAACGCCAAGTACACCTTTGGGGCAACCTGCGTCAAGGCATGCCCACGTATGGACTTTAAACCCCGTGTTTCATTCAGATCAGCCCTGCGATTCGTTTTAGTTATACAGTATATATTCAAATAATCACATCATCAAGTCTTGCTTCTTCTGGAAATGAATCAAAGTCTGCTCTGTTTTTGTTTGTATATAGATAACTACGTGGTGACAGGTGGATCGTGTGTTCGCACCTGCAGCCCCGGGACGTACGAGGTGGAGGAGAACGGAGTCCAGCGCTGCAAAGTCTGTGATGGTCCCTGTCCTAAAGGTAGACGGACTTCTGGTTCTTAAGTCTGAAATCCTCCCTCAAGGCTATGATGATGCATCGAATTTCCCTGACCATAAAGTTTTGGATATATATCAACTGCCAACGTGATTAACTTTGAATTTGATCAATGTACCGCGTCATGATGAGTACTGATTGAAGAATAAAGTTGTAGTTAAGATTTACGAAGATGTGACGTCTGACATAAGGCAGGACACAGACATGAGTTTAGGAATTGCTTCTGTAATAGAACAACAGGATTTTTTCCTATTTTGGAAAGTTACGTTAAGATAGGACCTGCACTTGGGAAAATTTTCAGTAATGAGGCCACTGAAGAGTCTTTCTCTTCCTCCAGTCTGTGACGGAGTCGGAGTGGGAGCCCTGACCAAGACTATGGCTGTCAACGCCTCCAACATCGAATCCTTCAGGAACTGCACTAAGATCAACGGGGACGTCTCCATCATTGAAACCTCCTTTACTGGGTGAGACACTCTTCACTGCCTCACTCTAATACTGAGTTACTTGCAGGGCAGAACTTCAAACTGAGGTGTTCTTTTATTGGTTCTTCCAGGGATGCGCACTATAAGATCCCGCCCATGGACCCAGCTAAACTGGAGTACTTCAGGACAGTGAAGGAAATCACAGGTAGGTCAGAGGTCATCAGTGCTTCTCTTCAACTTGTAACACTGAATTGTTTTGTCGATTCAGTTCATATTTGACTGTGTGTCCTCCAGGTTTCCTGCTGATCCAGTCCTGGCCGGAGAATATGACCTCTCTCTCAGTGTTCGAGAACCTGCAGATCATCAGAGGAAGAACAACAAAATCGTGAGTCAGTAATCTGAGGTCATTCTCAGATTACTAATGAATAAACAATAATAATAACAAACATTTTACAGTGGAAATATGACATCTTGAGACTTGCGTCCCACATCCACCACGAGAATTCTAGACAATTCAACATTTAAAAGATTAAAACTGACATATCTACCATGGATGAAGTGATAAGATGCAGCAGTCTCTACTATTTAGTCAAAAGCCAGTCAGCGGTATTTAATGTATTTTGCAGGTACAGAAAATGAAAGGTTATACTGCCCCCTACAGGCCTTTCACTTTGAATCTTTCCCCTCCAGTCATCACAGTTTGGCAGTGGTGCGGGCGAAGCACCTCCGCTCGCTGGGTCTGCACTCTCTGAAGGAGGTGAGCGCCGGGCGGGTGGTGCTGAGGGACAACTCTCAGCTCTGCTTCACCGGGCCCGTCCAGTGGTCCCGTCTCTTCAGATCCAGTGACCAGATCTTCACCATGCGCAGCAACGCTCCCTCCGATGTCTGCGGTGAGTTTCTGGTCGTGTGTCGGGATCATCGCTGCTGGGTGAAGAATGACTTAAGAAAATCTTCTTGTCTCCTTCACACAGAACAACAGAATCAAACCTGTGACTCAGAGTGTACAGATGAGGGCTGCTGGGGTCCAGGTGCCACCATGTGTGTGTCATGTCGGCATTTCAACCGCAGGGGGCGCTGTGTGTCGCTCTGTAACCTGCTGCAGGGGTGAGACAGAACCTGAGATCTTATTTCGCTCACTTGTAAAAATGTTCTCGTCAAAGTTTTGTTGATGTTTAGTTTTTAAAGCTGCACAAAGTGTCTCAGTGAGAAAAAGCTGGTCGAAAAATTTGTAAAAGTTGGAAGGAATTGAGAAATTTCATGAATAATCTTGCAGATTATATACTTTATTCTACACTTTTTAAAGTTAAGCTGTGGCTCAGGAAGTAGACTGGTCATCCTAACTAATCAGAGGGTTTGATTCGCAGCTGCCCCCAGTTTTCTCCCCTGGTGCTGCTCATGTCTGCTCACTGCTCCTTTGGACAGGTTAAGATGCAGAGATCAACTTTCTCCATACATACTGATGCATTTGATGGTCTGGCTGAAAGTCAGTTTATTCGACTGTCACATTTAAAAATCCTTGCAAGTTATCTTCACTAGCTGTTTACATAAATCCTTGATCTCTGATTTGTTATGTCCTCTGTGGGCTTCCGTCTTGACTACTGGTGGTTCTCTTCGTGTGTTTTTCTGCAGCGAGCCCAGAGAGGTGGAGGTGAACAGCAGCTGTGTGGAGTGTCACCCAGAGTGTCTGCTGAAGACCGGGATCCCGACCTGCCACGGACCGGTCAGTCCAGCTGCGGAGACAGACAGTTGATTGTTGACGTTCAATACTGATGTTTTGAGAAGGAGACTCAACAATCAACTGTCTTACCGACTTTTGATCGACCAAAGTCTCCAGTCACAAGGCTGCATTAAAAATTCACAGATCTTAACTTTAAGAACTGATCAAATTTTGTATTAATTATTTTAAATACATCTTACCGCCCTCGTCCGTCCTCCGTCTCCACCCGCAGGGTCCAGACCAGTGCTCCCAGTGTGCCCATTTTAAAGACGGCCCCCACTGCGTACTGCGCTGCCCCAACGGTGTGCAGGGAGAGGGAGGTACGCAGATCTGGAAATACCCCAACAGGACAGGACAGTGTCAGCCCTGCCACCAGAACTGCACGCAGGGGTGAGACGCTTGTTGCTGATTGGTTCATTCGGAGCTGACTGACGTCTCCGATGTTAAATAAATGAAGAAAAGTGACTCATACTTGGACATTTTGTGTCTCTGCGTCTGCAGGTGTTCAGGTCCTGGACTGTCTGGATGCGCCGGGTAAAACTACAACTTTAGCTTTTACTCATCAAAATTCCTGGAGTTTTCCAAGAGCATATCACATTTAAATTAAACCTGTTTTTATTCTACGACAGCATGATACTTTCACTTTGAGCCTTTGAGAAATTTTACTTTGTGTTCTTGATGATAATTTGAAACACAAACGTCCTGCATCTGTTCGTCCTCACAGTGCTGCCACCCACTCCTCGCTGGCGGCAGGCGTGGTTGGTGGGCTCTTGATTACCGTCATTGTGTCACTGGTCATCTTTGTGTTGCTGCGGCGACGGCGAATCCGGAGGAAGAGGACCCTGCGCCGCCTGCTGCAGGAGAGAGAGGTGGGCGAGGACTGCACATGAACACACAATCACAACCCTGCATGCACCTGATGTTATTGGAGGATTCAGATAAAGTCTTTGAAATGTGTCTGCTGCAGCTGGTGGAGCCGCTGACTCCGAGCGGCGAAGCTCCTAACCAGGCGCTGCTGAGGATCCTGAAGGAGACGGAGTTTAAGAAAATCAGGGTGCTCGGCTCCGGAGCCTTCGGCACTGTCTTCAAGGTAGGAATGTCTGTCAGACTTTGGTCCAAACTTAAAGACTCCATGTCCATGTGGAGTTTTTCACGTGTTAGAAAACATCAGGAGTGAAATGAGCAGTAAACACCATGTCAAAAAAAAAATTGATTCAGTCAGACTGAGTATATGATGTCATAAACCTAAGGAACCAATCCTGTTAATCAAAGTGATGCAGCTATACATATCATTAATGATGATGCCCCGCCCACAGGAGAAGCTGGATGTAGCTAGTTACTGTGATTAGCTAGCAGAGCAGAAGAGAAACCAGCTGCAGCTACTTAGCAGAAGGGTTGGGTGGGACTGTCTTCATATTTATTAATCATTGAATAATAAATGAAGGCAAAGCGTTGAGCTATATGTAAACTATTTTAACAGGGTAAAATTATTTTACTACTGAAATAGTAGTGACCGCTATAACATCGTCTCTGGCCACCATGCTGCTTTGTGTTGCTCAATAATTCTGCTTTCTGCTGAATTTGAGACATTGAATGTGACAAAAAAAAGTCGAACAAACAAAATAATTTAACAAATTTACCTGCATTTAAAAAACCTGCATATACATGCTAATTCAGGTGCAAAGATGTTATAACTGACTTTGATGATCCTTTGACTTTTCATCTAGTGATATTTCATTTATCCAACACGTTGATTTACGTCCAGAACACCTGCAGAACTGATGACATCCACGTCAGCCTCAGCTGCTCTGTCATAATTTAGCACGCTAAAACTAAGATGCTCATCATGGTAAACAGTATACGTGTTAAACATCAGCATGTTAGCATCGTGAGCATAATGTTAGCATTTACGACATGTTCCTAAAGTTCATCGTCCTGTTATTGATGCACTGAATGTGGTGAATGTTATCAGGGTCTGTGGATCCCTGAAGGAGAGAACGTGAGGATCCCAGTGGCAATCAAAGTTCTCCGAGAGGCCACATCACCTAAAGCCAACAAAGAAATCCTGGACGTAAGACTCCTCCTCTTCTTCTTCTTCTTCTTCTTCTTCTTCTCGTTCTTCTTGTTGTTTATGTTCTTCCTCCCACAGAGTGAGGACATTACTGATTCTGTGTGTT
The DNA here is from genome assembly GCF_056507025.1 of Lutjanus erythropterus. Classification (NCBI taxonomy): domain Eukaryota; kingdom Metazoa; phylum Chordata; class Actinopteri; order Lutjaniformes; family Lutjanidae; genus Lutjanus; species Lutjanus erythropterus. The sequence goes on from NC_139337.1 coordinate 32,067,667, forward strand.
GGAAATAATTATTTTGCATATACTGTATATTACCATACATTTTGAGTGTTTTTGTTCTCTTTGAATACAAAAATGTGTTTTCAATTGACTTAATTCTTTGCCTCTGTCTTTGGATATGAAAAGTTAGAGATAAAAGTAATCTGGGGGCCAAAATTACTCTACTATTTTTACTATTTTGTGAGCAAAATAAGTAGTTGAAGGGATTGAATCAGTAAATTAATGCATAATACAGTCAGAATTTCATAAATGTATTGAAAATGAACCCCGCCAGCCTCTGTACCCTCATGTTTTCCCAGTGATTGTGGATTTTGCGGCCTAATTTTCAACATTGACGTGTGTATTTGCGTGTGTGTGTGTAGGAGGCGTATGTGATGGCGAGCGTTGATCACCCTCATGTGTGTCGTCTGCTGGGAATCTGCCTGACGTCGTCGGTCCAGCTGGTGACTCAGCTGATGCAGTACGGCTGCTTGCTGGACTACGTCCGACACCACAGGGACCACATCGGGGCTCAGTGGCTGCTCAACTGGTGTGTCCAGATCGCCAAGGTGAGCACAGATAAAAAGAAAATGAGTTCAGTCTCAGAGTTTGATCGTAAATCATCGAGGTAGATCTTCATGAGCTCACGTCTCGGTTCACTCTCTGCCCGAGGCATCAGCTCCGTCTGCTGCTCACTTTAAGCCTGCTGAGGCCTATTATCCCGAACACGGCAGGAAACTGTGTGTGTGTCTGTTGAGACTGTTAATCTGTTCATCTGTTCAGTCTCTGTTTTAAATCTCGTTTGGATCTGAAAGTGCTGGGAAAATCACAAACAACAAGGTCATGAGCTCAGTCTGAAATCTTTCTGTTCTGCAGCGTTAAGCTGCGAGTTTACAGCGTCAGAACTGCTGGTCGGACGGTCGAACAGCTTCACAGGTGGAGGTGGAGAATAAAATGTTCTTCAACCTTGAAGACTGAACTCATTAAATTACAGGACATGTTCTGTAGTAGACATGGACATGAGCAGGACAAAGTCAAAAGAGAACAGAAGTACTTACCAAATTGACAACAACTTGACTTGACTTTCATTTTTTCTGTCCTCATATGGGTCCCAAATATGTTTCTTCAGTTTCACACAGAAGTCCAGTTTCACACCAAGCTGATAAAATACAACAGAGGAACTTTTTAATGTCTGCCTCTCAATCTTTGCAACATAAGACAATAATTGTTTCTATAACAGCTTTCTAAAGTTGTGAAATCTTCTACTGGACAGCTGGATCATATCTCACCTCCTCATCTGTAAATGAAATAAAAACCCCACAGGGCTGCTGGAGTCATAACATCCACTTTAACCTGTGTGTGTGTGTTTCTGCAGGGGATGAACTACCTGGAGGAGCGCCACCTGGTGCATCGAGATCTGGCGGCGAGGAATGTCCTGGTGAAAACTCCTAACCACGTCAAGATCACAGACTTCGGCCTGGCCAAGCTGTTGACAGCTGACGAGAAGGAGTACCACGCTGACGGAGGAAAGGTGTGTTTGTTATCCTGAATCTGACTCGTGCTACAGGGACCGTAGTTTCCCCATCCTTACAGAGGCGGTGACTTTCTCCACTTTATCTTTGTCCCTCTGTGTTCTCTGTAGGTTCCTATTAAATGGATGGCATTGGAGTCGATCCTCCAGTGGACCTACACACATCAGAGTGATGTCTGGAGCTACGGTGAGTCAACCTCTGGCTCTCCAGCCTCAGGTGTATTTTACTTTCTACACATCTCAGCGTCAAAATGAGGCCAACAGCAGCTGGAGCTGTCTTATTTTTATCATCTGGCCAGCTGGTCCACAGCTGCAATCAAAAAAAAAAAAAAAAAACAGCAGCTGATTTAAAACTTTGTAGACTCACAAGTCAGTCTCTGAACAGTTTACTTCACAGACTGAGGACAAACTCCCAGGTACTGTTGTTTAAAACAGCTGGAATCAAATGTAAGGGGCGTAGGTTTGATACCAGCCGTACCCACCACCATCCAAGAAACCACCGTCCATTTAGAAAACCCCAGACGATCAGTCGGTGGTGAGATCTTTGACTGTCTGGAATCACAAGACTAGAAAATAACACTAGCTGTGTGAAAACATCACTTTAGTTAAATTAATCAACCTGTCAGTAGTCTGTGACAGCCGTAGCTTTTTGGACTGAATGCTCTGTGGTCTGCAGGTGTGACGGTGTGGGAGCTGATGACATTCGGCTCCAAACCGTATGACGGCATCCCGGCCAGTGAGATCGCCTCGGTGCTGGAGAGAGGAGAGCGACTGCCCCAGCCCCCGATCTGCACCATCGACGTCTACATGATCATGGTCAAATGTAAGAGCCAAGAGTACGACACAACAAGACATAAGAGTCTGCAGTCATGCTGGCAGCTCGGACTGTTTGAGCTGGTGCTTTGAGATAAATGTTTCCTGATGTTAACCATCTTAGTTTAGCGTGTTAGCATGCTAGCATTTACTTAAGACAAAGCGCAGTTGAGGCTGATGGGACTGTTATTAGTTCTGCAGGTATCTGCTCATAAACCAACCAAAATGACCAGATGATGGCACTTCATGAAAAGTCAGAGGATCAACAAAGTTATGACAGTTCATCCCGAGGGGAACATGAAAGTGTGAACCGAGTGACATCATCATCCCACACCGTTAGCGTAACTCAGATGGACAGTGACAAACACCTGGAGTCCAGTTGAGGAAACGTTTAAATGCAGACGATTTCGTCTCTGTCTCTTTCCAGGTTGGATGATCGACCCGTCCAGTCGTCCCAGGTTCAGAGAGCTGATGGCAGAGTTCTCAAAAATGGCCAGTGATCCGTCCAGATACCTGGTCATACAGGTACAGGTTAAGAAACACTGTGGTTTACTACGGCTTGGGTCTTATTTTGGTAGTTTTGTCCATCATCAGTTTTAAGAAGTCTTAAGTCTTTAAGCAGTCCCTCCAGGATTTCGCAGGCTGATTTTGAGGATTGATTTCATTTTTGCCTTTCTAAAAATTGTGATGCATTGTGCAATGTTTTGCACAGTGAGTGATCTAAAGTGTCTTTAAACAAAAAACGCTCAGAGCTGCAAAAACTCCCATGATGATGATGATGTGGTCTGATCTGCCTCCTGTCTCAGGGCGACCTCCCCAGTCCCACAGACAGCAGGTTTTATTCTCGCCTGCTTAGCTCAGATGACATGGAGGACGTGGTGGACGCAGATGAATACCTGCTACCTTACAAAGGACTGGATAACCACAACGGTCGTCCCTGCAGTGCCACGGTACTCGATACAAACAGTTCAAACAAACCTGCAATAAGTGATTTTTTTTGGCCGCTCGTGTCAGTTTTCAATTTAAAATACATTTTTGCTGCAGAAGCTAAAGATGGAAAATTGAGTATAAAAGAAAAAAGAACAAAAAAGATGAAAGCATGAAAAGTACAGAGTGAATAAATATCCAGTTTCTCTGCTTCTCTTCCTTCGCTTCAGAACGGGCGTCCAGTCAGAGAGAACAGCATCGCTCTGCGTTACATAACTGATCCAACTCACAACTCGCTGGATAAAGAAGACTTCACCTGCCATGGTACACGACGTCTGGATCACTGACAACATCTTATTAAAGTTAAAACAATCAACAACCGAACTAGTGACTGACAGACTCTTGTTAAAATGATGAAAGTTAAATGGTTTTCTCTTTTTCAGAGTACATGAACCAGAGTTTGGGTGAAACCAGCCAGAGCAGCAGGCTGTCAGAGGTTTTGAATCCCAACTACGAGGACCTGAGCCTGGGTTGGGGCGCCACCTCGCTCCCCTCCCCGCAGGAGGATCGGAAGCCTTTTGCCCGCGTTTCTGAGGGACCCGAATACCTGAACACCGCCCAGAGCTCGCTCCCTCTGGCTGCCAGCGACAGCCTCGACAACCCGGACTACCAGGCCAGCTTCCTGCCACAGGCCACGCCCACCACCACTGATTTAACAGGGAATGGCCTGTTCCTCCCGGCGGCGGAGAACCTCGAGTACCTGGGTCTGGGTGCTGCGCTTCATGCCCCCGTCCGCTAGAGGGAAACAACATCCAGACACTTGAAAGTGAAACCGTGAGGTTCTGTGGAAACTTTTAGGCTGCTGACTGTATTTAATTTAGCTGTTTTTATTGTACATTTGTCCAGGAAATGCTGAGTGAGCAGCAGAATCTTCTGCTACACTGGAACACAAGAGACACGCTGAGTGAACCAAACTTTTTCCAGGGATTCAAACTCACAACTCAGACAACTGCTTGAACTTTTAAATGGCATTTTACTAGTTTGACGTCTCAAACAAGTGGAAATGTGATGAAAACCAAACAGCCAGAAGCTGCAAAGACTTTTCTCAGTACAGACACTGTAGCATGACGGATTACTGGACAAAATCTGAAAGGCACAAGAGCACATTAATCTCTGTTACTTTCACTTTGTCCTGCACCTCATCCTTCCCTCATCAACATTTGGTGAATTTGCACGTTGATACTCAAAATACATTTTTAAACTTTTGATAAAACACTGAAAATTCATGAAACTGTCACTTGCAGTCGTGGTTTTATATCGAGCAGAAACACGTTAGATTCACCAAAGAAACTGAAACGTTTTCTTGTAATTAGAATTCCAGAATTGTGAGAAAGGAAACCACAAAATTACAAAATCTGTATCTCGTCATGTCGTCTTGATCGTAAAGACGGCGCGGGGACGACATTAAGATGAGCAGCTCCAACAGCGGCGCCCCCTGCTGGTGGTGTGAAGGCTCTGCAGCTCAAATCTAAGTGCATTTACTTCAAGTCCCCTTATTTAGCACTTAAAAGAAATACATGAACATTTAATAAATAGTTATAACACACTATAATGCAACAATAAGTAGATATAAGGACATTATGAAGACATTTATTATTACAGCTGTTTCACTCATCCATACTTGTACAATGTACATTATAGTGTGTTATGAAGTGAATGTTTATGTGTAAATGCTAAATGTGAGAACTTAAAATATGTTTGGTTCTATGTTGTACATTAGATGGAGCACAAATTCTCAAAGACTCCTCGTCTCTTCAGGGGTCGTCTTGAAGCCGAGGAGTTTTTTTTTTTCTGTGGAAAGTTTCTCCTCAGTTTAGGTTCTGTTGTGTTTTATTTGGATCTGTGACGGCTGATGCACAGCAGCAGCTGGAGTTTGTGGTTTGTTGAGAAGAAGAAGGAGGCAGGTTTCCATCCAGTGACCACAGCTGGATGAAGCTTGTTTTTGTCAGACGGGTGCAAATATTAACATTTCTGTTCACGTGGTGAATGAATCATGTAACATCCTGTTTGAACCAGAAGTTTTCAGGCTGTTTCACCAGTTGATGTTCATCAGTCTCATCAAAACAAGTGAGGAAACAAGTTTGGAATCAGTAAAACTTTGTCATCATTTGACTTGAAACACCTTGAGTTAAGCTTTGATTTCTTCTTCGTTTTTTTTTTTTTTTTTTTTTACATGTGTACCAACATTGATGTATTTTTACTGAAGTGTAAAAAGTTTTGTATTCTCCCTTTACTTGATGAGAATGAGCCAAACTCTGATTTCCTGTTAGTGCACACTGACTCTGTTAACTATCACTGCTTGTTCCTGTTTGTCACTGCTGTTAGTAGAAAAGAACAGAAGCTGAGCGACTGGTTGATGATTATTCTTGTTAGAGATGCACTGATACTGATACCAGCATCACGTATCCGTCCCATACTGTCCTCATGTACTCTGATACCCGACACCCGATACCGCGTCGAAAAATAAAAGTCACGCTGTCCTCAACATCGTCCACTAATGACTGCAGGGACTTTGACGAGTGTCTGTTAAATTCCATGTAAAACTGGTATAAACCTGCAGGCTGCAGCCGGACGCTGTGCAATAAACCCCAGCAGGCTTCTGTGGCAGCACTTTAATATCTTTATCAAATAAAATTCACCACAAGACGACCTAAAAATAATAATCATCAACCATCATCAGTTCTCAGTTACACTGAGGAATCACATTGAATGTCTGTAAATGTTGTTTTGTAGCATTTTCGCTTTAATTGTTGTTCAATGTGAAACTAGTTGAAGCCACAGTTGGTTTGTTGTTTACAGGGTACTGCTGACGTGCTGACAAAGAAAAACATTAAAGTTGTCCTTTGTGTTTTGTCTGTCGATGGATGAAGCCGAGTATCTGTGTGATTGTGTGCCGATCAGTTCATCGAAGTTGAATTTTGAACATGGGAAACCTTTGGTTTGTTGTCTCAACACGCCGACTTTTAATATCCCAGATTTCATCTCCTAACATCCACTGCATTACATTATTCAACTTAAATACAACAGAACACAACTTAACCCTTCAGAACAAAAGATAAACTGTGGAGAACATGATGGAGGCCAGGGAACCCGAGAAAACATCAAAAAATAAAAGACACTGTGGTAAATATTAAACAGGACAGAGAAAGATTCATCTTAAACATTTCTTTAATTATAATTTCATCTTTGTGCACAGTCAGTAATCCAGAACATGTTTATAAACACTCAGGTTTGTAAACATGTTAGGAAATAGTGACAGATGAACAAACAAATAACAAACAACAACAGGAGAGAAACAGCAAATCTTCACATTTCAGAAACTCTAACCAATCAAACTACAGTTACTTTAATTTGTACTTTGAATGAAGGACTTTTACTTGTAATTAAGTACTTTTACTTTGTGCTATTTTGATTAATTTAGAAAATAATCAACTATTAAAATAATAGTTATGGCAGCTCTGCACTACAGATTTTAGAAAACATGTTTGTGTCTTTCAGATCCCCCAGAATTCAACATTTATTCATTTCTTTATTTCTAAATTTCAACATTTATTCATTTCTGTATTGTGACAGTTATATATGTGTATTTGCTTCTAAATGTATTTATTTGCGTATTTGTACTTTTCTCCATGTATTTATTTCTGTGTCTGAAGCAGGACTGATCAGTTTGGTGAACGAGACAGAAACAATCGATTCTGATCAAATCATGACCTGAGGTGACTTTCATTAATTATTTCTGCATTTATTTATTTATGCTTCTATAATTTTTTGTCCTTCAGTTTATGAAGGCTGGCTGTTATAAAAATGTACCTGTGATTTATATCATAGAAAAATAATTTAATTTACATAAACCTCAGGAATGAAACAGAATCATTTACATCTACACATATTTAAATAAAGCTGTTTGACTGTCATTCTTTAAACAGCAGCGCCACCTCCTGTCCAAAACAACACATTACAACCACGATCACTGTGACTACGACCAACAAATCTCTGGTTTGCTGTTTTCTTTGACAAATTTAACTAAATCAATCATCTTCAAGTTTTAGACTAAAGAACGAAATGGAAGATTGTTAAAAAAAATAGAGATTAAACAATTATGTGAGGAAATAACTGAACAAAGAGGCATAACAGCATAAATATATAGACAAGTATTCATGAATTACATTCAAAAAACTCGACAAACATTAAGTTTGTATTTAAGAATTTATTGTAAATATAAAATGTGGAGCAATTTAAACTTAATAAAATGAGAAAATAATGTGTTTGTGGCACATTTTCTTCAAATCTTCTTCCATTTTATTTTGATTATGACGTCTTGTTACAACCACCAAGTTTGGGCGACAGAAAAAATAAAAAGAAAGAAAAAAGTCTGGGGATGAGGGGTGTAACAAAGAAATTTAACTGGGTGAAAAAGGAAGAAGGGAGAACTGAGACAAACGTGTAAACAAAGGTTCTTTTTGTGCAAAATTAGGTTAACAACAATTAAATAAAACAAAAGGATTGACTTAATCTACTAAATTAAACAACAACACACACAAAAGTCCATGCTAGAAAAACACGTGGCCGCCTCAACAAGTGTCCTCGTTAACCGTGGAGGCTAACAAGGTTCACAACACACAAAGACGAGAGACTTGACTGTGTGTGAGAGCTAACAAAGCACACGTCACACAAACCACCCGCAGACCTGCAGACCTGCAGACCCGCAGACCTGCAGACCTCAGTCTGCTCAGTGACCCACTGGCTCTGATGGACCCTGCACTCTCCAGGCTTTTAACACCCAAACCCTGATTGGCTGCACCTGCTGTCAATCACTGACACCTGCGGGGCGGGGGGGGGGTGGAGAGGTAACACACACACTCACACACACACACACACACACTGTGTTCATCATTTCTATGACTTTATTCTGCTGCGTCCAGCCATGAGACATGATGGATATCACCACCATCATCATCATCATCATCATCATCTTTATCATCAATAAAGACACAGAGCAGATTTTTAGCCAAACAATAGAACACAGCTTTAATGAGAACAATCATAAAAACAGAAATATTTCTTTTTTTTTTCATATAAAAAGTGTTTTTTTTTTTCTCTAAATTATTATTTCTAATACAGAGGAGTGATGATTTGAGGCAGTTCAGCAGCAGACGGTGTCATCACCTTCAGGGACTTACAGACCAGCTTCACCTGCATCTATTCAAACCTAATGAACTGAGATAATAATAAATATGAGGTGAGACTCATTTAAAAAGTGTTAAACTGACAAATAATGTCATTAAACCCATTTTGAAATCATATTTTAATTGATATTACAATCACATCAAACCTACACGTCTCCTAAGAATCAAAACTGCCTTCAATAATCATAATTATAATGATAAATTCTTATTTTCCAGTATTTATTAGAATAAACAGATTTTTTGTTCATGCAGTTTTTCTGTTATCATCTTCATATGTTCTGGTTTAACTGATGAGCCTCATAAATGTTGGATGTCAGGTCGCCCTCCATACAAAGCAAACATCACACCAAACCCCATTTGAAAATCTGTTCATTTGGTCTTGTGTCACAGATTCACCAGTATACAGACTGTGTGAAAGAAAACCCGACAGCTTTTACAAATCCTCAGGGTCTTACGCTAAATTCAGCTCAACAGAGATTCACACAAAAGATTATTTATTTAAATAAAATCAACTTTCAGAACTGCTCGCTACAGGGTCCACCCAGCTGTGACCGTGTCCCCGGCTCTCTGTGAAACCTGCTTTTCAGGTTTTCTGCCTGAGGTGAATCTGTGCCTAGTCTGTTGGCGTGCAACTACTACGTCTCCCATGATGCTTTGAGTGTGCTTCTTTAGACTCATGGACAGAAAACCTCAGAGTCGGAGTGTTTTTAGTTTTCTAACATGCAGGTCATCATTAAATGTGCAGATTTTTGAACAGAGTTTGGTTGAACCTGTTGGGACTGACATGGAGGCTGCTGTCAGCTGTCGGTCGCTGCCCCGGACGGTGACGGGGGTATCAGGGGTATCTGGGGGTCGACGGGGTTGATGTGTGTGGGGTTAGGACAGAGTTTTTGGAAGCTACATCATAGAGCAGGGTGTCCGACCCTGTGGCTGACCCGCCTCCATCTTCTCCACCTCCAGGATCATCCTCCTGAACACCTCCACCGCCGTCTGCACACACAGAGGAAGGAGTTACTCTGGGTTCTCCTGACAGACTCCTGCTGCGTCTCTGTTCTCCTGCTCAGTGGAACTTTACAACTGCAGAACTCGCCCAGCCCAGATTACATTTAAATAAATGTGTAATTAGGGGCTGCAAATTCCACCCACTACTCAGGCAAAAAAAAAGACACTCACTGACCTCAAGGTGGCGCTGTAGCAAGAAAGTTTGATTTTTAATTTATCAATCGGTTTGGATTTTATCAATTTTTTATCAGAACAGGTCAAAGGAGACGTGTGTTCCTGAGTGTTCTCTAAGCTAACATATTAAAATGCGCTGCCCGTCACCTCTAGGGGGCGCCACAGAGTTTACATCCTGTAACTGTAACTCAATGTACAAAAATCATTTTGTTGTTGTTTTGAAACAACATGGCAGAACTGACACTGTTTCCATCCTACGATTCATTCATTTCCACCAATAAAGAGCGGCGGTATGATGTCAGTGATGTTTCTGTTCGTTGGTCTCTGTGTGTCAAAGATGGCCGCCAAATGAACCATCAAAGATTTTCAACTAGACGCCATTAAAGTCCTAAAAAAAAACAGGTTACCATCTTTCTGGTGCCTGGAAACATGTGAGACTATAATGTTGAGATGCTAAATCAGTTTAATCTGCCCAGTAACACCTGAACTTTATCAACTCTTTGTGTTTTTATTGGATTTTTATTTCACTTACAGACAAAATTCAGACTAAATACTGTCATTCTATATTTTCCACAATTAAAAAATACTGTTTCTGTATATTTTAGCTCCCTTAATGACTGACATGAATCTTTATCTCCAAACTGTCAGAAACTAAAGTGCAGGAATATTAATCCAAACATTTTATTGCATCTATTTATGGCATTTAAAGATATAGATGATTAAAAAATAAAAAACTAAACTTAAAACTGTTGACAGATGTCCAGGATCTTCAGGTAAAATGAATTTATCAGTAATTTAAACTTTAGTTTTGTACTTTTGTCCTCACCTGGTTTTCTTTGGCTGAAGACTCGAGGAAGGCAGCGTTCCACGACTCGGCCAGAGCTTTCCCCTCCTCGAAGCTGATCACTCTGCACGACCACGACCACGACAACAACAACAACATCAACAACAACATCAACATCAACATCATCAACAACTGTCTCGTAGTTTTCTGCAGGAACATCACAGCTTGTTGTCCTGATCAGATTTGTGACTTTGTGTGACAATCAGACTTCCAGATTGTTTTATTGCTTTTCTGACGTCGCTTCAACTACGGGCGTTTTTTAATCTTTGAATTTTAATTTTAAGTATTTTCAGAAGTTACAACAAAAATATATAAATAGGTGCCCAAAGTCGCGTGTAGTATTTTAATCTGGAACATATTTACTTTTTCATATTTTTTACCGTTTGTCCTCACTGCAAACACAAACATTCATATGATATTTTTTCTCTATTACTACTGAAATAATCAATTTCCCATCAGTCACTGAGACACAAAAACATGAAACGAGGCTCCAGGTTAAAAAATACTGAAGTTTCTGTTTGTTTGACTTGAAATCGTTTCCACGGAAACACAACATATTTTATTAGACACTAATTACCCTGTAATAAGCTTTAATAACACAAATTACAGCTTGTTACGTCTTATTAGTGTTCTGAAAAATGAAGTGCAGCCACACTGTCGATATTTATCATTTATTTATCATTTGAGAAATTTTAACATAAATACAAAATTTCACTGTGGAGACGGCAGTCAGAGAAAGAGACTTAAATCTGACTGGTGGAACCTGCAGGAGGTTTGAGACTCCAGACATGTTGAAAAGATGTAACTGCCCTCAGTGTGTGTGTGTGTGTGTGTGTGTGTGTGTGTGTGTGTGTGTGTGTGTGTGAGGGTGTGTGTGTGTGTGTGTGTGTGTGAGTGTGTGTGTGTGTGTGTGTGTGTGTGTGTGAGTGTGTGTGTGTGTGTGTGTGTGTGTGTTACCTCTCCATGTGTAAGTCCTTCTTGTTTCCCACTAAAATAATCGGTACTCTGCAGAGACACAGACGTGTTTATTAATCCCAGAGTTCAGTCTGACAGGAGACGACAGATCATCATCAATAACAGACGACACTGATTCCCAACCTGGGGTTCAGGTCCCCTTAGAGGACCTTTTCAAGTCAAATTCAAGCACTAAATGACAGATTTATATAAAAAGTGATTATTTCACCTCTTCATCACATGAAATTAAATCAGATGTTGTTGTGCTTTTATCAAACAAAGTTATGTTTCATACAGAATTCTACAGACGGGAGACATGATTCCCCAGATTAATTATAATATTTACAATAATGTTGTTCTTTTACTTTCATTTAATATCAATAAGTCAATACCATCCCTGTGAATTCTGCACGACCTCATTTGATCAAATCGCAGCCATTTTGTTTAATTATTCACTTTGTTTTGTTTTGTCACAGGTAAAGACATTGTTATTGACATTTATCAACGCTCGGTTCACTTTTATTTTGTAATTTTATTTGGTTTTGATTTTGAGTTTGAGATTTTTCTTTTTTCTTTCTGCTGGTGAACTTCTTCATTTATAAATAAAGAAGATTTTTATTGTTTTTGTAATTTTGAGCCTTTTCAGTGAGTTCAGTTAGAATACTCAGAACTTTACAAAATTATACAAAAAAATGCAACTTTTTTTCATTTTTTACCACAATTTCGTCGCAAAAAAAGCATAAAAGCGTCAAGTATTTTAGGCTGCAATGATCCCAAAAAAGGCCACTGAACTAAAATGTAGAGACAAAAAAAAAAATTAGCATCACATCACTGACACAAACACTGGGTGTGTGTGTGCGTGTGTGTGCGTGTGTGTGCGCGCGTGTGTGTGGGTGTGCGTGTGCGTGCGTGTGTGTGTGTGCGTGTGTGTGCGTGTGTGTGTGTGTGTGTGTGTACGTGCATGTGTGTGCGTGCGTGTGTGTGTGTGTGTGTGTGTGTGTGTGTGTGCGTGCGTGCGTGTGTGTGTGTGTGTGTGTGTGCGTGTGTGTGTGTGTGTGTGTGTGTGTGTGTGTGTGTACATACTGGACGTTGCCCACCATGTCCAGCAGCTTCTCGTGGATCACTCTGACCACTTCAAAACTACAGAGACACAAGAACAACACGCTGACTGACTGTTACCATATATGGTCAGAGGGAAACAGTTAATCAGTTAATCACCGTGGCAACCGTGTTAACCAGCCGCTCCTTCACAGAGCTCGTTAATCCTGAAGACAAGTCGGTTCAATCGTTAACCAGAGAAAAATCTGAACATTTCACACTTTGACCACAACAACTTTCACTGAATTCACTGATTTTTACTCCAGTTTTATAAAAACTTTCATCATCAGAATCATTAGAGAAAGAAAAGAAACAGAAAGTGAAACCATTTAGACAAAAAGAAAAAGAGCGACAGATAAAAGAAAATGTACTTAAAGAATAAAAACTAAAGACAAACGAGAAGGACAGTGAGAAAGAGTCCAACCTTTTATAGGACGTTACAGAGTAGATGAGGATGTAACCGTCAACATCGATGGTGTAACTCTGAGGGAAGATGGAGTATTCATCCTACAACAGACGGATCAATAGATAGATCGATCGATCAATCGATAGATAGACAGATAGACAGTGAGTTCTTCATAGTTTTTGTACATGAATAAAATAAACTTTGGAGTCAGTTTTTAGTAACACACCGTTAGTTCTTCATGATTCTCTGCTGTCGTCTGATTGGTTCACACAAAGTGGATCTGGTGATTTAAGTCTCAAGTCATCAAAGTCATGTGACTCCAGTCCACACCTCTGATCGTTAGTAAGACGCTCGATTATAAATAAACAAAATAAAAATAAAAGTCATTTTAACAAGTTACCTGAAGATGAGCTCACCTGACCAGCCGTGTCCACCAGCTGCAGGTTGTACTCCTGACCGTTCACTGTCATCGTCTTAGTGAACGCTGAGACACACACACACACACACACACACACACACACACAGGACATAAACTTTAATGGACACAATTTCCCATAAGCCCCAGGTGTTGTCCCACCCAGGAGGTTCTACTGAGAACATTTTTGTATTCCAAAGGTTTTATCTACATATGGATGAAACCAAGTCACAACGGTGTGAGAACATGAGAACATGAGAACATGAGAACATGCAACGTTAAATCTTCATGAGGGCCGAGGTTTTTCTGTCACACACACACACACACACACACACACACACACACACACTTACTGTTCTCTATGGTGGGATCATAGGAGTCGACAAACTGTCCCTCCACAAACTGGATGGTGAGAGAAGACTTCCCTGGAAACACACACACACACACACACACACACACACACACACACACACACAGACACACACACACACACACACACACACGCAGCCTGTGGTTAGTGAACATATTATCTGATCAAAGAGAAACGTATTAAATCTTCTGTCTGATACAAAAAGACAATAAAAAACAGAAGCAGCTCTGGTTTGGTTGAGAGAGTAAATATTCTGATTCTACTGTGTTTCTCTGATGTCCACTCTACTGATACTTTCACTTTTATTTATTACAGCAAACAAACAGTTTATTTTGACCAAACCAGAGTTGACTGTTGTTGAACAGTTTAACCAGTTTTATTTTGTTTCTGCTGAGTTTGAATGAAGTTTGTTTCACGATGACAAAACTACTGTTTCTGTCAATGGAGTCTGACAAGAGTGATGAATTGAGTTTTTTAAATAAAGGTTTGGAGGAAGGATTCCTGCTCTCAGTTGTGCACCTGAACACACCAACAATTACACGTCTCCAAGAGGACGTCTTCAAATGTCCCCAGCTCATAAAATATTCAGTTTACTGTCAGAGGAGAGTAAAAAAATCTGAAAATATTCATGTTTAAGAAGCTGAAATCAGACAATTATGACTTTTATTTTCTAAAAGAATGACTCAAAAGAATAAACTGATTGAATTAATCCTGTCTGTTGAAAAATAAATCAAACATCAGTAAAGACACACGTCTGGACATATTTTCTTAATCTTTCTTGTACCAGTTACTTTCATCATGGATCAGTGGTTGCAGCTCTACAGCTGACGTCCCTTCCTTCACATGACTGTCAGCCATGATGCTGTGAAGCTGCAGCATCAGGACCACGCCTCACCTGCCCTACAATCTGATTGGCTGACAGCTAACCAATAACAGCTCGTACCTGATTATGGGATGGAAGGACTGACTCTAAGTTTGACGTGAACGCCTCCCCTCATCTTTACAGACAGCAGCGTCATTTTACACAAGTATGTGAACAGCAGCTGCTCTGTCGGTCCATGTTGTGTCCATGTTGTCCTGTGGACTGAGGACAGGATGGACACATCCTCTCGTAGAACCAGCTTGATATCAACTAATAGAAGAGGCGTGGCTTCATGTGACTAATAAGAGCACGAGGAGGACTTACCCACCGATCTGTAGCCCAGCACGGCGATTTTCCGGGATTTCGGTTGCGGCATGGTGTCATTTGGAGGCTCCAGACATGCGGACAGAGCATCACAGCTCCTGCATCATCTGGACCCGGAGCAGCCCGCACCGCCCGCATTATTCATGAGCGCTCAGCGCCCATTGGCCACGCACGCGCACGGAGGCGGGCCTTCGCCTCGAGCGTGCCCTCCAATTGGTTTAAATAGGACGCACCGCTGACAGCCGCTCTCGAAGCCTGCGTTCATTCGACAAATCAGAGTGTCAGACGTGTCGCTTCAGCCAATAGAAGAACAGGTGGGCGGGAGCAGCGCTGTAAACAGCAGCCTGCCTCTGGTTAGAAGGAAACCCCAGACCTGCGAGAGATCTCGCGAGATCGATCACTTTAACCCAAACCCTGCTCAGTCTCTGACTCTGAGCGGATTGTTTGTCCATAAACTCACAGATATTAACCGCAGGAACAGCCACGTTATAAAACATTATTAGTTTGTACACCAGGAAATAGATTACGAGCACAAATCTCGCGAGAGCTACGCAAATCAACGGTTTCCTTCCCGAAACGACCGTGAACAGTAGCTCGCCGCTGTTAGCTCTACTGTGGCTAAGTTAGTTAGCTCCTCCACGGCTAACTGACCCACTTCAGTCCGTCCCCCCGAGCTTTGGACTTTGGTCCCCCCTGTCTCCGGGTTTAAATGGCGGCTGCAGGTCTGAGACTGTCCTCTCCCTGCTGGAGGACCGTCAGATTAACGAGGTGAGAGGTTTTTAATGTCAAACAATGTTCATCGTGTTTAAAGTTAGCTTTAACTTTACACAGGGGTCAAACCAGCTGTGCCCGGTGTGTAGCTGCTGCTGTGCTAACTGAGACCTTTCCTCCAGATTCTCAGACAGGAACCTTTAAAGGAACCTGACATTCAGCTTTCATAACCTTTAACCTAGATCTGAGTCATCCACAGCTTGTTGTCGTTGTTGTTGTTGTTGTTGTTGTTGTGTGATTTTTCAGACCCACAATCAGAATCATTCATACTTATTGATCCCTTGTTACACTGACGTACTTCATATCATATTACATCTGTAACATCTGTAATCGCTGATCAATTGATTATCGATTAATTGTTATCATCCCTAGTTCCAGTGTCTTTAAATGTGAACATTTTTAAATGTCTTTACTCCTTTATGAAAGTAAACTGAACATTTGAGGACGTCATCCTGCACTTTGGGAAACACTGATAAATATTTTTCACCATTTTCTGACATTTTATAGATCAAACAACTAAGTAGTTCATCGAGGAAATAACTGACTATGAAAATAATAATTAGTTGCAGCTTTAATCATATTCAAAGTCTGTACATTGTCAGATAATATGACAAATCATCATGTAATAATATTTCCAGCAGATTTTAGCTCTGACTTAATGTAGGGCCCTATGACATCTGTGTTATGGCTTTTTAAAATGGTCAGTTCTGCAGAATCACAGAACCTTTAATCTTCCATCGGTCTGCTGCTGGCCCCCGTCGGGCCCCTCGGCGCTGGGCCAAACCACTCTGCTGGGGGAAACCCTGGAGGGCGCTGGTGTTGGATCTGTCCTCGTTATCGGCAGAAACTCTGAGTTGATGAATCAGGAGGCGAACATCTGCGTCAGTTCATCCCTGAAATCTGTCTGTGACGTTAGAGAAACCAGACAGTTGCAGAAAGTCACCAGTGTTTTCTTCTCTCTCACCAGTTTGGCCAGATTCTCCACCGTCCCCAGTCTGAAGTTCCACACCACAGCCTCTCCTCTGATGGGTGAGTACCTGCTGCATCAGCTGTTTGGAACTGGTCCCAGTCCAGATAGGTCAAAAAAAAAAAAAATCTTCTGCTTCTCACCTTGTATTTATTCATGATCATTTATTTCACTGAGCTGAAGAAAGGACAGAAGGACAGACTAGTATTTTACAGCTGACAGACAAACTGATAAGAGGACTGTCAAACAAATTGAGACGAGACGGACTTTGAGAAACACTGATCAACATTTTCTCACATTTTATTGATCAAACAACTAACTAAGTCAGTTCTACACTCTGGGAAGGTCCTGCCTTTTTCCTGTGTAGGGCAGCATCATCAGTGATAGTGATGGTGTGTGTGTGTGTGTGCGTGTGTGTGTGCGTGTGTGTGTGTGTGTGTGCGTGTGCAGGTGCGACGGTGGAACAGTTTGAGCAGGCCAAGAGCAAACTGTCGATGTTGAAAAATGACCCGGGCAACGAGGTCAAACTGAAGATCTACGCTCTCTTCAAACAGGTGAGAGACGTTCCAGCTGTTCCAGATGTTGCCGGTCGGCAGCTGTATGACGTTCACTTTTGAATATTTATACAGTAAAACATTCAACACTCATGGGTCTTCCTCGTCCTGCAGGCCACTCAGGGTCCCTGCAACACCCCCAAACCAGGCATGCTGGACTTTGTCAACAAGGTCAAATGGGACACCTGGAAATCTCTGGGCTCCTTACCTCAGGTACAACTGCAGTAGAAGTACTGATTCAACTTGTGTACTGCAGTAAAAGTGAAAAACTACAGGCTCTGAAATGTCCTCAAAGTATAAAAGTACAGAAGTAAAAAAGTGGACATCACTTTTGACAAAAAACAAAGATTTGTCTTGTTGCATCTTTTTCAGTATTTTTTGTAATAAGACGATGGAAAAGACGTAACGACAAAATGTGTCTTTTTATTTGTTTTGGCTTTTGTGTCTTTTTCATCATTTTTTGTCCTGTTACGTCCTTTTTGTTGTTTTTTGTTCGTCTTCTTTGTCTTAGTGTATCTTTAGCAGCAGAAACAGAAAATAGAAATACTCAAGTAAAGTAAAAGTACCTCTAAATTGTCTAGTAGTTGAGTAAATGTACTTGATCACACTGCAGCAGAAAAATTCTTGAATGGTCACGTTTTAATCTCAGGACAGAAAATAAAGAATCTGTTTCATCAACATTAAAATAACACCTGATGTCACCACCTCTGTTGCTGCATGGTTCAGTTTTAGTGAAATGGTCCTTTAAACTCTGACAAACCGTCTTTGCGTCGCTCAGGACGAAGCCAGGCAGCAGTACTGCGACCTGGTTGGCTCTCTGGTGGCGGCAGAAGGTGGAGACTCCGCCCAGGTGGCCGCGCAGCCTGCTGGGAGCGGGACGGCGTACGGGACGCTCGTGGTCACCACGGAGGACAACATCACGACCATCAAACTGAACCGACCGGCCAAGAAAAACGCCATCACGACCGAGGTGAGCCTGTGACACAAGATTCTCTTTTTTCATAAATGAATTTGAGAACAAATTAAAAAAACAGAAAACTTTATTATGTCTCAGACTGAGAGTTATTGAACATATAAAATTAAAATATTTATTTAAAATTAAACATTTAAAACCTCCCTGGCTGTTCTTGTGTTTAGACATGATTAAATATTTAAAAATTTAATATTTTAAAGAATTCATTCATTCATTCATTTCATTCAGTTATATTTTACATAAAGTTTGAAATGTAGATTAATAAACTTTCTCCCAGGATTTTGATGAATGTGACTTAATTATTAGTTATTTTAATAATTTGTTTGTTCTAGTGATGTTCTCTTTTGTTCTCTTTTCTCTCAGATGTACAGTGAGATTATTGCAGCTCTGGAGCAGGCGGCTAAAGACGACTCAGTCATCACTGTTTTCACTGGTACACACACACACACACACACACACACACACACTGAGCTAACTGTTTTTAGACGTTCTGATCATGTGATCATGTGATCATGTGATCTCTCTCTCTCTTCACTGCAGGTGCTGGTGATTTTTACTGCAGTGGAAACGACCTGACCAACTTCACCAAGATCCCTGATGACGGACTGGAGGCGATGGCCAGAAGAGCTGGAGACCTGCTCAGGTGATCACTCACTGATTGATTGATTGATGATTGATTTGCTGCATATTTATCTGATCATTTGACCCACTGATCATGAGGCAGACTTGTGGACTTGTGACTGACTCAGACGTGTCAGTTTGAGACTTGACATGTTCATAAAACGAAGAAAACCTTCATGGATTTTAAAAGATATTTAAGATTATTATTCAGAGGAAGCAACAAGTTTCAAACAAGACATAATGTTAGCTAACATGATTGATTTGAAAATATATTATAATTCTCTTATATAATATCAGAGAAGTCTGTTTTATCTGAGTTTCAGACAAATAAAGATCACGTTTCTTCTTCTCTTCTGTGGTTTTTCTCTACAGGAGTTATGTGAAGGCCTACATCGACTTCCCCAAGCCGCTGGTTGCCGTGGTGAACGGACCGGCTGTGGGAGTGTCGGTCACAGTGATGGCACTGTTCGACCTGGTCTACGCTACAGAGAGGGTATACACACACACACACACACACACACAGACACACACACTCAGACACACACACAGCTGTTTGTTTGGGCTGACATCATGACCGTCTCTCTGTCAGGCCACCTTCCACACTCCGTTCAGTCAGCTGGGTCAGAGCGCTGAAGGATGCTCCTCCTACACCTTCCCCAAAATCATGGGCGCCGCCAAGGTACACACAAACATACACACACGTTTTGTGAGCCTTTCTGTTTAACGTAGATGTGTGTGTTGGTAATAATCTGGTAACGCCCCCCCCCCCCCCTCCAGGCCAGTGAGATGCTGCTGTTCAATAAGAAGCTGACGGCGGTTCAGGCCAGTGAACTCGGTCTGGTCACTGAGGTTTTCCCTGACAGCAGCTTCCAGTCTGAGGTTTGGACCAGACTGAAGGCCTACGCCAAGCTGCCCCCCAACGTAAACACACACACACACACACACACACACACACACACACACACACACACACACACACACACACACAAAATGTTTTGGTAACTTGTAGCTAACTAGCAAACTGCAGCGCAGAGACTTGTGAGAAATACATCATTCTGTCCTCCAACAGTCCAACAGTCCAACAGTCCAACAGTCCAAACCCACTGAAATTAAACTCCTCAAAATAAATAAATAAATACATAAACACATAGATTTGAATATAATTTAGATAAGCAAATGTAATTAACCCTCCATCTGTCTGTCTCTCTGTCTGTCTCTGTGTCTGTCTCAGTCTCTGTCTCTGTCTAAACAGCTGATCCGCTCCACAGAGAAGGAGCGTCTCTACGCAGTGAACGATGCAGAGGTGGAGCGTCTGATGGAGCGCTGGACATCAGACGAGTGTTTCAACGCCATTATGAACTTCTTCCAGGCCAAGGCCAAACTCTGAGACTGTGTGTGTGTGTGTGTGAGAGAGAGACAGAGAGAGATAGTGTGTGTTACTAACATGAACTGTGGAGGATAAAAATGTTCCTGCAGCATCATCACACTGTAAGCTGCTCCACACTGATTCACCTTCATGGTTTTTGAAGAACAGCTGAGTTTCTCAAACATCACGTACGATTGATTTTAGCAAACTTAAAGTCACACATCACACCGAGGTTTCCTGATTTTCTACGTGTGAAAGTGACTGAATGAAAGAAAAGAGCCTCTTCATTCCTCGTGACAGATTAACCACATCATCTGCATAGAAATGTAGATTATTACAGTTGAATAAATGAGGACCAGGAACAGAGCCTCGAGGAACACCGTTACTAACCTCAGGGTTTGTCACATTTCTCCTCTGATCATGTGACGTCTGAATGTTGGTCCACTGTGATCACATGACGGGAACGTGGACGATCAGTTTGTATTTGGACTCTGTGCCTTTAACACTTTGTAAGGACAGATTAAACTCTCATCTTTGTTCTTCTCCTCGTTCCTCTCGTCGCTCCGTCTGTCCAATAAAAAGACAGAATTTGTGATTATTCAAAGGCGTGGCGCTGTGTTTTGTTCCTGATCTGTTTTAAACCATAATTCTTATTGATCTTTGATTTAGAAGGACTACAGAGTCGACATGTTGATAGAAATATTATTAAATGAATTTAAACTTTACCAGTGTTTGAGCTTTTTTTAAACCAGGAAGTGAGGCAGGGGTCCTTGGGGTATAGCTGACCCTTTTTATGCCTGATTAAATCAGGTTCTCTTCTCTGATATCATATTTTTACACCTTTAAGACATTTTCAGGTTGTTTGAAGTTGTGAATTCTGGTCTGTTTTCTGACACAGAGACAGTTCAGACATTAAAACAAAACTTTTCTCAAAGGACATATTCTTCATGAATATAAATCCTTAAAGAAAACATTTTCAGAGAAAAATGGAATGAATGTTGCTAATAATAATTTTTGCTCTTATCTTTGGTGGGACATGATTTCTGAGGACTTCATCAGGATGTTTGCTCTCGTTCTGCCTGTAGTTTCACACCTGATCCAGCAGGTGACAGCACTCACCTGCTCAGAAACCACAGAGCTCCTCTCAGACAAACAAAGAAACTCAGACATTTTACTGCTTCAGTTACCATACAGGTACTCAGGTATTACAGTCTACTCAGAATGTAGTATCAGAAGTAAAAGTACTCCTTCTGTAAATCATATTTTATTATATTTTACATGATAAGATTATTAATCCTGCAGTCAGTGAAGCTGGTTTTAACCACCTCACACTGTGAAGTTCAGTAGTTTAATCCAGTGGTTCTCAACCTAGGGGTCGGGTCCCTCCAGAGGGTCAGAAAAAAAACTTTATTCTTTAATGTGTTTGTGATTTCGAACAGTTTAGAGAAGAAATGTCCACATCATCCACTGATTTAATCTTTAAAATCTTTTTTTTTTGCTCTTAATTTGAAAAGTAATTAGTAACTACAGAAGTCAAATCCATGTAAATGTTGTAAAAGTACAATATTTCTTTGTGGTGGAGTAAAAGTATAAAGTTAAATAAAATGGAAACATTCAAGTATCTCATAACTGTTCTTAAGCACAATTAATTGAATTAAGTAAAAGTATTTAGTTACTTTCCACCACAGATTACATATAAAATTAATGGAAAAGCTTCAATCAATAATCATGCTGCTCTGTGTTAAAGGAGCAGTCTGACATTTTTTACAGAAAACCTTGTTTCCTCAAAATAAACAGTTGATATGAAGATGATGTCACACTGATGGCAGCTCTCACTCACTTCTAGTTTGGTCTTTTTTATTCTTATTTAAAATATTTTCCCCAGTTTATAGTTTCCTATTTTTATATTTCTTCTGTTCAAATTGTTATATATTATATATTTTTTATATGTCCTCTTGCTTATATTTTAAGTGAAAAAAGTTAAGAAAACTTAAACTTTAAAGGCAACTTAAGTCAATAGATTTGGGTTTTGAGCCCAGCTCAAGTTTTGAAAAGGTTTTACCTACAAACAATAATTTTTATTTTTTATTTCAAACATCCAAAACTTTTAGTTTATTTCAAAAACTTTCTCAAAGTTTAGAGGTTTTGAGTTTGATTCCAAAATTTAATAGTTGAACTTTTTTTCTCCGAACCGATCAATTATCAGAATAACAAACAATTATTTAATGTTCAATAAAGCTTAAACTTAAAAGAAGTTTTTCCTACTTACTACAATGAATTAATGTGGTGTTTCTTGTGATTTTTTCGTACCGGATCAGCAGATTCTTGCTAACACACAGCTGTAGTCACCACGTCTGTCTGCTCCCAGAGCTCAGGCTGATTTTGAACGTAAAATAAAATTCTTAGTGTTTTTCTCTGAAGGACAGCAGCGTCTGAAGGAGGCTGACGTGTTCTGACCTCTGACCTCGCTCTGCTCTGCTTTGAAGCCTGAGCAGGAAGCAGGACAGGCTCATTTCTCTGACTTGTGGCCCCTGCGGGTTGCCGTACTTAAGTTCCATGTCAGGTTTAACAATGCCGTCCTGAGCGTCGGGACGTCCAGCAGGGTCTGCAGAGGCCTTTTAGTTTTTCTGTATTTATGAGGGACGTCACAGAGCTCCTTTTTTTCCCTCAGCCTGAACCTCCGCAGCCTCCCCAGAGCACCCGACACAAACCTGACGTATAAATCTTGGCTCAGACCCCCGCCTGGACCTGGACCGGACGCAGAAATCAGATACGGCGAGCGGCGAGCATACCTGTCGCCGCCGTGACAAACAGGCGGGACGAGAGCGAAGGTTTCAGAAGGAGTTCAAACATCCATCTGTGCAGCTCCAGTGACGAATCGAGAAACGCTTCACAGTCTGGATCCACATTTCCATAATGATGTGATGAAATGATAAATACGGCGAGCGGCTTTAATTGAATTTCCTGGAAATTTCCTCTGAGGTTATCAGGAAACTACCGAGCTGGAAAACAAACTGTTAACAGGAGTTTTCATGAGATAAACTTTTATAATTAGTTTGATAATGAATTTGTGCATCACGACGTTGAGCAGCAGGCGAGGAGACGTTTAAGAACAGATCCAGGGTGGCATCACGTTCTTCTACCCGAGCTCTGAACAGGATTATTAAATATCACGTTAATAAAGTTTTAATAAAGTTAAAGGTCCAGTGTGTCAGATTGATGGGGTTTATTTTCAGGATATGACAGAAATGAAGAATAATCTTCATTAGTGTATAAGAGAGAAAAAACAGAGGAAGCAGCTCTTCGTCCACAGAGGACGCCATGTTGATCCGCCATTTAACAACAACACTTTCCTGATTGAGTCAATGAGTTTCCAGATATCAGCTCGTACCTTCAAAAAAGTTTTTACTTTTCCTCCCAACATCTGAACACAAATATCTTCAACACAAAATTTCTCCTCCTTTGAGGTGAATTATTGTTATTTTGCATCATCGTGCGCCACCTTCCAACATCAAGACTGATTTCAACCTAAATGGACGAAACAATAAGACGCAGAAAAGACGATTGACTGCTGGATCCATCAGAGGACATCACACAGGACAGACGGGACGAGACGGAATAGATTATGGGTCCTATCATATTTATCATTTAATTTATTCAAGGTGTGTCTAAATCCACCTTTGTCATCTGGGTATCCTGCCCTGTCACCTGACACCTATCAGCTGCGTCCGAGTGCCCTGATTTATTCATGGGTGAGTTTAGGCCGCACATGCAATAAACCAATCAGAAAGTCGGCTCTCATCAGGAGGAGATGTTTAAAGTGAGGAGCCCGATCTCCTGGTTCGAGGAGTCAAAGGGCAGGACGCCTCCAAAGCAAAACGAGTCATGTGTTACTTCTGTATTTGTAGTCATTGTAGTACTTTCATGCAGATATGCAACTGGTTATGTTTTAGACTGAAGCATCATCATTATCAAGCAGGAGTCGAGGAGAGAGATGGAGCAGCAGAGAGGAGAGGTGAACCCACCCAGACAAAGCTGGATCCTAATCCAGCTGGACACCCGCCTGAACCGGACTGAGGTACAGCTATGCTTCATCTCTTCCTCCTCCTCCTCATCCTCCTCCTCCTCATCTCATCTTCGCTACTCCACTTTGCAGGTCTGTTCAGATTTATTACGCTTTATAAGAATAATAACAATTACTGATTATTTATTAGTGAGATGAACTTTCAAGATACACGCGTACAACATCGAGGAAAGGTGTTTTGTGATTGTAGAGACGTGTGTGTGTGTGTGTGTGTGTGTGTGTGTTCTTGGACTAAACGTGCTGGTTGCTGTCTTGTGCTGACAGACTCATTCACCACAGACTTTGCACTTCGACCAGGTTTTAGCTGGTCTGAAGCACGAGTGGTTTTTACTCAACGCGTCTGGCCACACTTTCATTTTCAGACCTCCTCCATGGACAGAGCAGGTATAAGTTCATTTGCTGTCTTGCAGATGTCCAAGAAATGGCAACTGTTCTGGTGTAAGATAGGATCCTTTGACTTTATATCTCCTAATTATGACTGTTTAATCTGATAATTATGGAATATTGGAAAAGTTGAATCACATTAATTTGTCTTTTACAGGATAAACATGTTTTTCTTAATGTCTCTTCAGGAACTTTTGAGCAGCAGCAGCTGCTCCGTCTGATTCCAGAGAGTCTTTAGAGGAAGAAATGTAATATATTCCTGCACAACAGTGTTTTCAATCCAGGCGGAACATTTTCTGACATTACAGTTTGGGGAATAATTACTCTGTCAGAATCCGATCACATACGCCTCCACTTCTTTTAAATATTAGTAAAGAGAGGTTCTCTGGACGTGTGTGTGTGTGTGTGTGTGTGTGTGTGTGTGTGTGTGTGTGTGTGTGTGTGTGTGTGTGGCCTCTCTGAGGGAGGGGAGGTGGGGTGGGTGGGAACACATCCTTCAAATGAAATACTAGACAGGTGTCTGGAAAAAAGCTGCTGCCGACTCTGCACTTTCACCATCCGCTCATCCTCTTCCTTCCTCCTCTTCCTCTCTGACCTGTCAGTCACGTCACTCGTCGTTTTCTTTTTCCCAGGCTGCCTCCGCCAAACGTTCTCTGAGGGTTTCCTCTCGGTTCCTCAGTCTGTCCATTTTCTTCTCTACGTTTTCTGCCTTTCAGTTCAGGTCAAAGTTTTTCTGTGGCGTGTTGAGTTTCCTGTTTTACTGTCGGAGAAGTTTAAAAAACAGCAAAATAACGAGAGACGTACAGATATGAATCTTTACAGGCGACAGGGATCGCTGCAAAAACTGGCTTATAAAACTTGTTGTTGTGTTTCTGACGAGAAGCTTTGTTTCTACAAGCGTCATCAAATCTAAGTTTCTGTGAGCTGTGTGGAGTTATTTAAAAAGTAATCTGTAAGAATCTTGTTGAAGAAAACGTGTTGATTTAATTTGAGGATAAAACCAGTTGAAAGTTATTTTACAGTGTAACAGTCTCTCTCTCCTGTGGTTTGGCTGTAACTGTAGATCGGTCGAGCGGAGGTCCCTCAAACTGTCAGGGAGCCAATCACACGAGCTGGATGACAGGCGCTCTCTGAAGGGACCAATCATCAATCAGTCACTGTGACATCGGCCAATGACCTGCCATCTGTCAGACAGAGAGAGAGCAGGTGAAGAAATGATGGAGGACAGACAGATTAGGAGAAAAAAGAACGAGAGAAGTGAAAAAAGAAAAGATTTAAAGAAAAACAAGGTAAAGAAAGTAGGAGAAACAGGAAAAGATGGAAAGAGGAAAGAGTGAAGGAGTCAAAAGAACAGAAGAGGAAGAGAGATATCCATCTTTGTCCTCCATCAGCTGACAGACGGACTCTGTCCTCTCTTCTCCTCCTTTATTTTCCAACTCATCCATCTTCACCTTCATCTGTTTTCATCTTTGCATGAAGTCGTTTCTGTATAATTGTGACCTAAAATCTTCTTAAAAAGTGAAATTTCTTTCAGTGATCAGTTCCTGTTTCCTTAAAGCATCAGAAACTAAAGATGATCGTCGACTAAAACTGACATAACATGATGCAAAAGATGCAACGAGATGAAAAACGATGTAAAAAACTTAAGACAAAAAAGACGTAACAGGACGAGAAACAAGGTAAGGCTGCAACTACTGATTATTTTCCCAATTAATCAATCAGTTGTTTGGTCGATAAAATATCAGAAAATGTTGATCAAAGTCCAAGATGACGTCCTCAAATTTGAAGTTTATTAATTTGTCCAGCTGTTCCTTCATTTGTTGTGATCAGTTTATGTTTGATGTGTGTGTGTGTGTGTGTGTGTGTGTGTGTGTGTGGTAGGTGAACATTAAAACAGGCCTCAGCAGCAGGAGTTCAGGTGAAGTTCATCAGTGACTTTATGTAGGACAGCTTACAGGGGAGCGTCTCAGCACGACGTGTTCGCGCTCCGACACGGACGACTTCTCCAATAACATCCACACATCAGCTCATAGATCAACACTCATAGATCAACACTAATGTACACAGCGGTCCTCGGAGACGCAGACGAGCTGCGGGGGGGAGGAGAGGGTGAGCGGGTTCAAAGCAAAGAACCAGAGAAAGAGATAATGCCGCGTTCCGGTCCGGCGGGAATAACCGTCGGAAGAGCTTCGGCGGTTAAAAGCGTCGACTCGAGGAGTGTTTATGTTTGAACTCGTTTGAAGCACCAGACTGGAGGTTTCTCTTCGTCTCATAATTATTCTCAGCCTTTTCACACTTTGTTGAACCCACTTCTCCTCAACCTGCCGCACACTGGTTCAGCCGCACCTGTAATGTAGCTGCAATGCATTCTGGTCTGTGTGGGTGTGGTCTAGGCTCGTGCTGGTGACGCTGCAGAACGTTAACAATTTTTCGGTGTTCTTCCACCGAATGAGCGAACAGCGACAGAGATGCTCGGTTTGTTTGACTGTGAGAGGAGGAAGAAGTAGAGGAGAGTTGTTTTCCAGCCATCATTTCTCCTGTCTTTAACTGTCTTTTGTCCCTTTTGTCTTTTCTCTGGTAACAAACTGTTTCCTGTGCTTGTCTGCAGGTGGAGTTTGATTCAAAGGAGGAGCCGGTGGTGAAACCACGCCCATTTTTTCTCCTTCCATCACCTTCATCCTCTCGTCCTGAGTGAAAAGAAGACAAATGAAAAGAAAGAGACGGTAGAGGAAAAGGTGGGAAAATAAAATGAAAGAAGAAAGACAAAACCAAGAAGGTAAGGACAAATGAAGTGACGAGGAGGAGGAGGAGGAGGAGGAGGAGGAGGAGGTGACATCTCTCCTTCTGTCTGAGTCATTTCTTTAACATAACGAGGTGACAAGAGAACAGATGTGCAGCTGCAGACGAGTTTTACTGCTCCATAACTGACTGAGAGGAAGGAGAGGAGGAGGAGGAGAGGATGAAAGGAAAGGACAAAGGAGAGGAGAGAAGGAAACAAGAAGAGGAGACAAAAGACTGAAGAGAGGAAATTCAGAGCACGTACGAAGGGTTAGGGAGGAAAGGAGAGAAGGTCACCAGGAGGAGGAGGAGGAGGAGGTGAAAACAGGAGAAACACATGCTGGATGGATGGATCGAAGGAGGAGGGAGGACGGAAGAAAGACAGACGGGGGTGAAGGTGAGAGGTGGACGACAGAGGTTGGGAGACGAGAGAGAGGACAGACAGGAAGTAATAGATTTCATTTTTATGGTGCTGAATTTACAGGAGCGTCAGTGGAGGACAGGAGGAGGAGAAGAAAGAAAGAAAGATGAAGAAAGTGAAGAGTGCAGCGAGAAAAAAAAACTTTACAGGAAAACAGTGAAGCTCAAACTGAAACTGAGTTTCACTTCAGGATGAAGATTTTAGTTTTATTCAGTGTTTTCCTGTTTAGCAGCAGGAAGTACAGTCAGTCTGTAGAACATCATCTACAGGAGGCGAGACGATGGAGTTCATAAAGTTCATAAAGATTTCATAAAGTGTTTTTTTTTTTTATCTAGAACCCAGCCAAAGGGTTCTACAGTTTTTTATGTTCCAACGACTTTGTTCAGAACACAGTTAGACGTTCCTCAGTGTTAAAAGAAATGAAGTGTTCCCTCTCAGTTTGGTTCAGATCATGTTCAGGTTGACTGGTCAGGAACTTTTCTGTGTGTTTGCAGCAGTTTTTGTGGAGGGTTTTTAAGTTTGTGGTGATTTAAGGTGACGTTCCCTCCACACGTCTGTCCTGAGCTGACTCTCAGCTGCACAGTAATCCCTCTGTACAGAAATATGGGCTCAGTCCACAGGCCGTCTCAGGGGGATGGAGGTTATCCAGGGAGAGAACGAGACGGATCTTTTCCTCCGAGTTACAGGAGCATCGGGGGCGCTCGCCCACTGAACCAATCAGATCGGTGCATTTCTAGGTTGAGTTCCTCCGAAGTTTAACAGGTGCAGAAGATGAAACTTTACAGCAGAAAAACAAAGAAAGAGGAGAATTCACCTGAACCAGCCTCCAAACATCAAACCAGGAGGAGGAGGAGGAGGAGGAGGAGGAGGAGGAGGAGGAGGAGGAGGAGAGTCTCCGTCTCATCATTTGGACTTCGGGAAAAGTTGATCAACATTTTTTTACATTTTCTAACAATTTACGGATCAAACAATTATTAATCAGTTAATCAAGAAAATAATTGACCCTAATCATGACCATCATGGAAGTGCTGTGTGTGTGAGTGACGGGTCAGAGGTCAGAGGTCAGACTCATCACGGAGAAAACAGAGGATAACATGTTAGCAATGCTAATGTTAGCAACTGTGCCAACGAATGAGTCGTTGTTATTATAGTTCAAAAGGTCAAACAGTGGAAGTTATCTTCATTCTGCTCAATGCAACAAAACTGCTCAGCTGATTCTACATAAATCTCATTTGTTGTCCATCACCATGACAACAAGTAGACTTTGAAGCCAGAGAGGAAGAAGAGACAACCTGGATGTATTTTACCAACTTCCTTGGCGTCATGGACAGGTGCAGGAGAGAAGAAGTAGCTAAGGTCACATCAGGTAGGACAACTTAACAACCTGTAAATTAACTTGAACTTGTTACTAACAATCAGCAACAGTCAGGAACTGTGGGCGTGTCCACTCCACCATCACACCTCTGTGACCTGAAAACAGCCTGAAACATGGATGCTCTGTCTAGCAGCTTGGTTGGACACATCCAGACATGTTTAATCCACCTGAGCCAGAGGACGGTGACAGGATGGGGGGTTTTTTTGTTGGAGCTGAAGCGAGCTGAAGTGAACTGCTGGACTGATTTGGGCTGAAGGTACATCAGTACCCGACGGTTAGGGAGCTTTGAAGAACACTTTAACGGTCTAACTCCATGATTCAGTTCTACAGAGTTCTCTAGCAACTATGTTCTAACATGTAGAATGTTTTTAGAAGAAAAACTCTTTTTCCTTTATACAGACTATGAAGAGTTAATCGATTATCAATCACCTGTCCTCTCCCTCTTTGACTCCAGTACTTCCTGTGCAGACCTGACTGTGGTTGAAGTTGGGGACAGGTTTTGGTGACCTTGTTGAGGACACGCTGCCTATGTTCTCACATCTCAGAGATCCTCCGCCCACCGGAGACTCTCCTCACTCTGCAATCAGCTCAGCATTTACATTCAGATGAGTGCACCGTGGTGTGTGCACTGTTCGGGCCGCTGGAATGTAAATTTACCCAGAGATCAGCTGGGGACTTGTGTAGATTAAAGAGGGAGGAAGAAGATGATATCGCAGCCCCACACCTGTCCTCACATGACATTTACCAGGCGCTCTGAAACCTTAATCACCAGATTTTATCTGAGAGGAGTTCATAGAGTGAAAATTAAAAATTTAAAGTCACTCTGCCTCTCTGCAGCCTAATGTACGGGACAGACACACATGTTCATCTCACACACTGTGAAAAAACGATCTGTTTGAGTTATTCTGTCCAGATTTTTGGTCCAGAGTGAGACATCTCAGCACCCGACTGACATGAAGTTCATTCACGGTCCTCAGAGGATAATTTCAGAGGATGTTAGTGACCTCGTGACCTTTTCTCTAGCAGTACAGTGAGGCTAAAACGTCTCCTTTTATTCACGAGTGTGGCCTTTTGCAGAATTGTCAACTTCCTGCCAGGTACTGGGGGTGAAACAACATCTGACACAGGAAACGACCACAAGGGTCCGCTGCAGCAGGGCCACCTGCAACCATTGACTGTTCCAGACCATCAGTGCACCTAAAACCAAAACCATGCCGTTAGCTGCTAGTAGTCCCTCTGAGGACACTGAATGTAAAGCCCCCTCAGGCAAATTATAATTTTGGGCTGTACAAGTAAAATTGGACTTGACTTAACTTAACTTGACTTAACTTAACTTAAGCCCCGCCTCTGTCTGGAGCCAGGCTGGGAGTGTTTGGCCTGTGCAGAGACAGTCCAAGTGTCAGATGTTGGTGTCACTGTGTCAGTTTGGATGGGTCAGGTGATTCTGGCTGCTGTTTGAACTCACCGAGCTTTAATCACATTCTGATGCCATGACTGACCTCTGTGGATCAGCTGTCTGCAGAAAACCAGCTGTGCTCCAGCTGCTGCTACAAACACATCCTGTCACTGACTCATGCACAACGCAACTAGTTTCATTTTCTTTTCAATACTCAAAAATAGCTTATTGGTGAGAACTCTAACCTCAGGTCATTCGCTTCACAGACTGACAGACTGCACTGATCTGTTTGACCAGGGCTGGGCAAATTCCTCAGGAAGTGTAATAAGTTACTTTCTACTTATTTTACTACTATTATTATTTATTTGTCCTTTATTTTGCCCAGAAGGTTCCACTGAGATAAGAGATCTGTCCGTCCTGGTCAAGATGGCAGCACATGCAGTTTCACATAAAGGTTGATTTCATGAGTTAAAACACATAACAGGAGAAACAGTAAAACATACAGACCATACCAACGATATCCAGATCACAATCCACCACAAGTCCAGGATTATGTGAAGCAGCAACATGTTTCCTTCAGGGCAGCTTGTAAAAGACCTTTAAAGGTATTGAAAGACTGGAGCGCTTCTAAAGAAATGGTATTTTGCACCTCATTCCATGTCCAGGGTGCATAAAAAGAAACAAAGCAGTTCTACCAAGTTCAGAGTGAAACCTGGAGACATTTAAAAGAATCCAGCTTGTGGATCAGGTGCTACAGTTGCTGGTATGATAGAATAAATGGGTGGATATTTATGTGGGTAATTTACCAAACATGTTTTGACAATTAAGAGCAGCAAATGTGTTTAACTCCTCTGATACAGAAAAGACCAACCTAAAGATTCATATAAAATGCAGTGGTGAGTGTGTGAACCTGCGCAAAACGTAATGCAACACGATGATATGATTTTACATGCATTTAAATCACATCGCCATAATCTGAAACAGTTTTTTCCAATAGTAGTTTGGTATCATACATGTGAACATTCAACACCAATCTTTCCTCGGGTCATATGCTGAGGTATTTGTAGGTGCTGACTCTTCCTGTGCCTGTACTGTCTAATATTAGGACAGTCAAGTTTAAAAGTACAGTTTTGAGTTTTGCTGCTTGGATGTTCCACAGGTTTGCTGCAGTGACATTGCTGCACGCAGGGAAACGAAACAGAAAGCAGCCTCTCTAATCCTGAAAGAAAAACCTCAGACATCAATGCAACACATAAAAGAAATCACCTGGAAAGCTCACGCTGCGAGATATATTCTGATGAACTAGACAAAGATGCAAAGATGGTGTCCACTCAGTCCAACGAGAGCTGTTTGCTTTTGCTTGGTGCATAAGCCAAAAAAGTTTTGTAGCTTCCAGGTTTACTTCCTCGTTATACAGCCCAGTGAATATATGCAGTAGTGTTTCCCCCCCTTGCTCCCACCCATGAGTTCCTGTTCAGCCCACAGACTTTACATCATGATGACATCACAGATTTTATTTTATTTTTTTCAGCTTGAGGGAAGTTCCCAACACTGACTATGACCATTAAAGTATTGTAATATTATGACTTTTATCTTCAAATCTTCCATTTTTCCTCAAAATCTCAACAGTGGCTTCAATAATCTGTCATAGTCTTTGATTCAGAGTCTCACATAAAGTTCATAATGTAGTGTATAATGTGATAATGACACAAATCTCTTGAAACTGTCCCTGTGTCAGCTGGTGTTCAGCTCTGTGGAGGTGTTGCTGCCGTGACCCTCACGATGACCTGCTGGTAAAACATCCGGCAGCAGTTAAACGAGCCGACGGTCACCTCAGGTCTGCTGCTTGTCATCAAAAAAAAAAAACCCCCAAAAAAACAGAAAAGCTCATTGAGATTCAGAGGAGAGAGGCTCGACTCACCCCGACGTGACTCGTCTCTGTGAGCAAACGCACTGACCCGCTGCAGAGGAAAATCACTCTTCAGATGACAGATCCTTCGTTTGCTTCCTCCTCGGGCGTACAGACGGAGTAATGACTCACACTCAGTCGTATCCCCCACCGGCGGCCAGTAGCTCTTTCAGACGTCGCTCTGAGGAGCTTCTGGTTCACTGACTTTATTGCAGTGAGGTTTGGTTCTGAGCGGGGATCAAAGTGTGATCTGTTACCCAGAAACCGGAGCCGTTTGAAGACCCTTTCACCTCAGTGTTGCTGCTTTCCATTAACACACTGTTTAAAGTGGGGCCTGACCAGTACACTGCAGATCAAACCACATCAATCTGTTCTTCAAAAGTCCTTTAAATTTATCAACATAAGATTTATTATTCACGAAAACTGCCACAGCTGCAAACAGAAGATATTTTTTAGATCAAGCGGTGATCTGTGTGACCAACTGTTTCAATTCTATGCGTGTTAAAGAAAACTGAGACTATTCTATACAATAAGACTTTACTCCAAACTGCAGTTCTCTGCTGGTAGTTCTGCTGACATTGCAGTAGGTGCTTCACCGTCTGCTAGTTAAAATCTGGACATGTTGACCTTTGTAGCATGTTGTACCACCGTCTCTGTCCCCCTGTTTCCTGCCTGTCCGTGTCCAATAAAAGCCAAAAAGTACCATAAAAATAATCTTTAACCAGACCAACAGTTTGGAGATGTTTCACTGAGTGATCACTGCAGCTCATGGACTCTGAGTGTTAATCTCACTCTGGTCGCCCTCTCCGATGTGTTTGTTTTGTTTTCTCGGCCCGAGGTCGACACCTGTGCTGAGGCGTACCTGTGTGACCTGAGCAGATGTGACCCCGCCCGCCGCGTCGCCCCCGCACTCCTTCATTAAAGCCGGTGAACCACTTCAACAAGTTCACATCGACTCCGGAGGCTGCAGCCTCCGCGGGGTCACACCAGGACACACACACACACACACACACACACACACACACACTCATTTGAAGTGGCTGGAGGTGTTTAATTTCATTTCTCATTCAGTCCCTGTATTTCTGAGGGAGGCCTGCTCTGCTATGCATGAGGGACATTTACATTTAACACAGCTATTTGACCTACATAGAAAATGACTGGAGAGAGGAGAAGATGAATGTAAGAAAGGAGGCGATGGGGAGAGGTGTTTAAAGAGGGAGAAGAAAGAAAAGAAAGAGGAGCGATAGGAGGAGAAGAACTCTGATGGGAAAGAGGCTTTGAGTGACTCGCTGTAGGCTGAATTTGAATATGAAAGCATGATTTTCTCTATACTGCAGCCTGGAGGTGCGGCACTAACAGGAAGACATGTAAGTTCACACCATGAACTGAAATGAACTGAAGCCATAAAGTCCAGTGGAATCTCTGAATTCTCCCTCGTTTGATATGTGATATGAAGCATAAATATTTCCTCAGATTTTCTGGGATTATGGTTTTTAATTTTGCAAAGACGCCCTGACCTGATTTCTCCCTAAAAATTCCAATATATCTGACCGTCGTGCAGCCAGAAACTCAGGCAGCAGGAGAAAGTCAACAAGCAGTTCATATACGAGGACACCTGAGAGTCTGTAACAGCTCTGGATGGACACCTGTGACTTGTGTTACGTGCTGTAAAGTTGTGTTCAAATCAAATCAAGTCAAATATTATTTGTGTAACCAAGTATCATAAAAAATGGAAAAATTGAGCCTGGAGAAAAGACATGACTTAAGGTCTCTCCATCTGCCCTGGACAGGAAAGACCAGGTGTTCTTGATGTTGCGTAGGTAGAAAAAGATGATCTTAATAATCTCTATAATGTGGTTATCAAAAGCAAGTGTAATATCAAACTGTGACCGTGATTTCTGACAGATTGTCTCAGTTACAGTGAGGTTACTGATCATCTGCCTTCACAGACATGCAGCTGTGTGTCATCAGCGTAGAAGTGGACATTTAGTGTTGACGTCTCTAAAGAGAAAAGGAAAGGCCCTAGGACAGAGCCCTGAGGTACTCCATATTTCCTGTTCAGGTTCAGGTGCTTCCTCTTGCAGCTGATTGGTGGCAGCAGTGATCAATCAGTAATCAGAGTTTAAAAGCAGGCAGACGGCAGTAAGCCAGTGGACGATTCAGCAGACGTTGGTCTGGTATTGAAGTTTGCTCTGTGTCACGCATTTTGGTTTAGTTTTCGTCTTTCAACTAAAATGCCATTCAGTTTTACCGATTGGAACTGTTTTAGTTTTAGTCGACTAGTTCTGTAGATACCGTGGGCTCAGAGTCTCGCCCGAGCGCCCATCGTTCCGTCCACATGTGGTGATGTATTTAACAGACCGCCACCGTCTACAACGCTGCCCCTGCTTTCTGAAGAGATTCATCATTACAACCTGTGTGGATGTATTGCTCAACATCTGTGCAGGAGCATGGAAGTCTGTTAGCAGTGACGGTTACATCGTTTGAAATGGACGGATCTGTTTTTGTAAGGTGGAAAATTCAAGGACAAATCTCTAGTCATAGGATCAATAATCTTAGAATCATGAACTAGAGCTGCATAATTAATAAAAAAAAAGTAATAAAATTTGCTACAAACAGCATTAAAATAAAGAACTGTAGTGCTGCAGAGATGTCCTGACCTACAGATCTTGTTCTCCAGGTGTAAGAAACATGTTAATGGTAGTTTTTCAATATCACAATATTTGTCAAAGTAATCACAGTACTGTAATTATCATCCACAAACACACCATCCGGAGGTGAGCGCCCTTCCTGCCAGGTCTGAAAGTTTTCCAGCAGGGATCATGTGAGGTTTCTCAGTATGTAGCTGTACGTTCTGTGTGACACGTGCTGTAACTCTCCTCTCCATCACTCTGTCACTTCAGGAAGAGTTCAGCCCGAGGAGGAGAACACACACGTCCATGTACTTTTAATGACAGCGGCTCGTCTGCACTCTGCTGTAAACTCTCTGTGGCAGCTCTCAGTCCGGCTCCGCTCTGCCCGATCGAGGAATGAGGTATAAGCATATAAAAGTCAAACCATGGGAGCATGATGTCCCCAAACATTCATTTTATCTACATAATGCATCACAGCTTTTTATGACGTGGGTAGGAAGCATGTTTAAATTAAGCTGTATGGGGCAGAGAGGCCGTTGGAGCTGCAGCTTTGACTCAAATAGCTGCCTCATTTACATTATGCATCACTGTAAAAGCTACTTCTGATGAGTTTTTGGAAGATGAGAGGAACGATGAACTGAGGACACACGGGCTGAACAGAAACACTCGCTTTTCATCTTCGATCACACTCACATCTGATCACACATGGGCGACTTTTTAAGGTGGTGTTGATACAAGCAAAAGAAGCAACATGTCTCTTGTTTTAATATTAGAAACTTAAAGCCGTGTGTCCATTCATTTATTTTTTTGTGAATTTGTGTCACATTTCACCTCTAAACTTCTCATATGGTTTCATTTTCTTCTCGACCTCCTGATGCTGAAGGCACGCCTCACTTCCTGGTCACCTCACTTCCTGTTTAACCTGCTCCTCAACTGTCGCAGGTCTGTTAGCAGCGGCTGCTTTGATTGTTGGTTCTTTAAATTATCCATCTGATTTGCTTTTGTAGATGTTCTGGTTGTGGATCACAGTCGTTCTGCTGGTACGTCCTCCTTTTCATTATGTTTGAGTCGACTGTTGACAGTTTTATTCTTTCAAGTTGTCATTCTTGTTATGAACATAAGTTTTCTTTATGTATGATACAGACTGTGGGCGAGTCTGCAGATTTAAGATTTATGACTGTAATAAACCACTTATTTTGTCTCATTTATTCTCACTCCAATACGTGTTTGAGTTTTGAGCCTAACTCAAATTCTAATATTGAAAGTTTTGTTCTGATCATTTTATTTTCTTCTTTAGATAAACTTGAATCTTTGAGTTTTAGAATCCCCAAAAATTCAATTTAAAAAACGATTAAGTAAACTCATTAAAATGAAAATCTATAATAGTTAATATTTTAGTATTTTCAATTAAATTCAATTTTCCAGCACCCAAATAAAGACAAAGCAGGCTCACAGCTCACTGTGAATAATTTTTGAGATACAATTTTTTTTTAAGTGAACTTAAAAGCTTAAAAGATTCAATTTATCCAACTAGGTGAGCAAAATATTTTAGTTATACATGCATGAGTAAACTCAGTGTATGAAATGATCGGTAATGTTCATTTTTTCCACAGATTAATTCTCCCAAGATTTATTGATAAGGCCTGTTGTGAATTGAGTTGCAGTGATTTGGTATTTTTAGAAAGGGGGTCCCTAGAAAAAAAATAAATAAATAAAAAACTTTGGGAAACACTAAGGTCTGTGTTTAACTGTTTTACTGCAGCTTCATTAACTCACATGCAGAAACGCTGCTGCTACGACTCTCGCTGCTCACAGTGATGCTCAGATACATCAGGCTTTCATTCCTGGACAAAGTCGAACTGTTTTGTTGGTGCAGTGACGTAACCGTCAGCACCTCTTTTAGATGTGGCTCATCTTATTTGTGTGAACGTTTGGGCCGCGAGGTTCATCTTATTAAACTGCTGTAATTTCTGTGTGTCTGAACATGTGAAGTTGTACAGGTCAGTTTGGTTCGATACAGTTGGATGGAAACACAGCTAGTCTGTGAACTCCTGCTGTCTTACAGACTCTATCAAGTACAAAGTCATGCACTTTATACTGCTGTCCAGTTTCTGAGCGCCCATGGAATCGATGCTTATGACAGAAAGGATGCAAACATGACATCCTTTATTGCTCCTGTAGAGATGGTGCTTAATGTACGTCCAACAATCAGGGAGACATCTCTACGTTGAGTCTTACTGAGGACATTCATGATCTCCACAGGATGAGTTTTACTGGTTTTTGTAATCAAAATGGCCTTTCCTCCAGCACCACGTTCACTTGTAAACATGAAAAAATGTAAAGATATACTTGTTAGGTTGCCATTCATCTTTAAAAACCCAACTCCTGCTCCTCAGAGGATGAACTCTTCAGATTTTAATGTTCCATCACTTTTCCTCTTCCACCACCCACAGTACAAACTTTACATTTTTAGCATGTGAAGGCATCACTACACTTCAAACTGAATGCTTGTCCGACCGTCTAACTGCAACACAAACCTGTTTTCCATCAGCAGTCAGGACAGACAGTCAGAGGAGTCAGACGGTTGGTGTGGAGGTCTGAACCTCTCTGTCTCTGACCGGTGGTGAAAGGTGACAGTATTATTTTGAGCTTCACATCAACCATCTGACAGTGTGAAGGTTCCTTTTCTGTTTGTGTTTTCATATTTTACGTTTGTTGGTCTGTCAGCTGCTTCTGAATCTTTCCTTCCTCTCACAGGGATTACAGTGGGTGTGGAAGGATTACTTGTTTTCAGATAAACAGTTTGTTTTTAACTTTTACTCTGTGTTCAGACATTTCCCAGACGCTGCTGGAAAAACCTGCTTATCTAACCTTTGGCTGAAGTGTTCCAGTGTTTTATTAGACCTCATATACAGCAAAAGAGCTTACCAACATGGAAACATTTCATTAAAACCTAACTCTGAAAAGCCACACAAACACTGGTTACAGTTTTCCAGTTAAAAGCAGCCATGTGTGGTTCCTGAGCTGATGAGAGCGTGGCGGGTTTCTCTGAGCTGTCGCTCTCTAACCCGTGACGTCACACGCACACAGAAACTTTGAGCTCCTCCACCGAGCGTGAAATGGAGACCAACTTTGTGGACTCATAAAATGTTTGAGGTTTTAAATCCAATTCCGCCGTTTCCGCTGCGGCAGCGCTCACAGTTATGAAGCAGAAAATTTGCTCATATCCCTGGAAATCCCTGCTGCGCTCCGTGTCCACAGAACCTCCTGCTGCATTCAGCCGCTCGCTTTCCTTTAACCTTTATTCATCCGGGGAGCGTCGACAGAGCAGGCAGCTCCACACTTTAACACATTCACACTGAGAGCTGAGCAGCAC
The DNA here is from genome assembly GCF_056507025.1 of Lutjanus erythropterus. Classification (NCBI taxonomy): domain Eukaryota; kingdom Metazoa; phylum Chordata; class Actinopteri; order Lutjaniformes; family Lutjanidae; genus Lutjanus; species Lutjanus erythropterus. The sequence goes on from NC_139337.1 coordinate 32,106,217, forward strand.
AAACACGACTGCTCTGCAGCAGAAGCCCAAAGGCTTTTCAAATTCAAGTCACATGTGGTTTCTTTATCTGCACTGTCAATCTAAATGTGTTCAAATCACCACTGATATCTTCTGTTGCTGAGGTATTTGTGAAGCTCATGTTTATAGACTAAAGGCTCATTTCTGCTCCCTTTATGTATGAAAATAGATGTGTAAGTTTCAAACGATGTGACTCGCTGCCCTCATACCTTCATGTGTCCTTTACACTGGCATATTGAAGCAATACAACCACTAGAGGGCGTCGCTCACAGTCAAAAGTTACTCTACAGAAAAGCAAAAAACGAGACATGCGACATGCAACAAATTAGAGATGCACCATCCATATTTTTCAGTTCCAATCCGATTCCAAAATCTGCTTTTCGGATATCTGCTGATACCGATACTATTCAATTTTTCTTTATTTCTTCTTTGTGTTCTTCTTCTTATTATTATTAATGGTATTAGTAAGACTAAATGGAACTGAACTTCACTCTAGTGGTGAAACGTTCTGCGTCAGTTGATGCTGATAAACATCCAGTCACGATTTTCAACATCTGGAAAGCTTGTGCAGTTTGTGTAATGTAACTTGTGTAATGGCATTGTGTGACTTGTGACGTTCACATTTGGAGCTGATAGGCTGGGAGACGGCCATCATCTGCATTATTTCCCATTATGCATTGCTGAGAGTTTGATATTTTATGTTCCAAAATGCAAATGTTGCTTCTTGTTTTGAATGTCTGTACCTGGACTCCTGTCAGCAGCAGCTCTCTCCGAATCAAGTTTAAAGCCTACAGTTGTAGTAAGATGCTGCGGTGCATTGTGGGAGAACCAAAGGCAGGCGATGCTGGAAACTCTGAGGCTGTTAATCGTTTTTTGTTTCTGACTGTGATGCTGAACAGGTCTCTGTTACCTGCAGCGAGTTCCCACGAGGTATGAATGCACAACACCGTGGTTACCGTAAACTCTCCCTGATGTTCCTGCTCCTCGCTCTGTGTGTGTGTGTGTGTGTGTGTGTGGTTATGGAAACATGTCCTGATTGTGTGGGTTCTGGTTTTGGATTGTTGATTAGATTCATTAGTGTGCTGCTCACGCTCTCTCTCTCTGTTGTGGTTTTGGTTGCTGCATGATTACAGTGTCTGAACTCTCATCAAACCTTCAAGCTCCACGAAATGTTGAAACATTCCTCGTCCTCGCTCAGCTGCAAGCTGCTCAGTTGTTATTGGAAAGTGTGTCAGAAATCTTGTATGAGCAACACAGAGTTTACAGCTGCTTCTTTCTGTGTAGTTTTATTTTACTTTATTTTTTTAAAGTGCAGGAATCCCTGACAGTGCAGAAGCATTTAGATTGTTTTCCACACCAGCACCAATTGTACGTCTTTGTGAAATTATAGTGTTCCTTTAGGAGGTTACAAAAGTCCTTTTGGTGGTTCTAGTGGTCTTTTGAGTGGTTCTACTGATCATTAAGGAGGTGTGTGTTCTGTCTGTAGGTGGATTTAGTCATCATTAACTTCTATGGATCATTTAACTCAGTGTTTCTCAACCCTGGTCCTCAGGGTCCGCTGCCCCGCATGTTTTAGATGTTTCCCTGATTCAAATGTTCAGCTCGTCATCAAGCCTCTGCAGAAGCCTGACAACAACCTGGACCCCGTTTCCCAGAGCCTTCGTATTTTTCCCAGAGCCTTCGTATTTTTCCCAGAGCCTTCGTATTTTTCCCAGAGCCTTCGTAGCGCTATGTCCGTCGTAAGTTGTATTTTAAGGTCTCCCGGGTTTCCCAGATTTGGAAAACAGCTTATGTTCTAGGTGGTCATTGAGAGGGTTCTGGATGTCCTGTTTGTGGTTCCATTTGTCACTGAAGATGTTCTAGCAATCCTTTGGTGGTTCCTAATATTCCTTAAGGAGGATCTACCAGTCTTTTACATGGTTCTCGTTGTCATCTTTTCTTTAAGTGGCTTTAATGGTCATTGGGGATGTTCCAGTGGTCGTTTAGGACATTATGGTGGAGGTTCTAAAGGTCTTTTAGGTAGTCTTGCTGCCTGCCAATTGTCTGGGTATTTCTAAATGCAAAATAGTTGCTTGAATGGAGGTGAGAACAGCTGCTAACTGACGGACACTGACATCTACATTTAATTAAAAATATTATCATTAGGATGTTGGCCTGTTACAAGAGTTTGATCTCTTAAAATATATTTTCCAGCATAACTGAAGAGTAAAAATCAAAAACCCTCTCAAAATACTCATATACACATACACACACTGTAAGTTTCTACTGCTTCATAGTCTCCAGGCTGTACAGTGTGAGGAGGATGAACATCTGGTGAAAAGGACGGATGAAGATCACAATAAACTTTGATTATTAAACATCAGCTGACACATTGTGGTGAATGGAGGACGTCCAGATGACAAACGACATGCGTAGTCTGACCGTCAGCAGCAGGGAGACAGTTTCAACCTGGCAACCTGCCGCTGCTGCCAGCTGTGTGTGTGTGTGTGTGTGTGTGTGTGTGTGTGTGTGTGTGTGTGTGTGTGTGTCAGTGTGTGTGTGTGTGTGTGTCAGTATTACAGCAGCAGATGCTTCAGTAGCAGTATTTAGATTTTAAAAAGGCCTCATTAAGACTGTACAGGTGTGTGTGTGTGTGTGTGTGCGTGCGTGTGTGTGTTTGTGTGTGTTTTCATGTGTAGGTGTGTGACGTTTGAGTATGTTAGTGCGTTAGTAATGAGTGTGTGTGTGTGTGTGTGTACTGTGGTGAGGCAGCCCACCTCAAACAGGAGTATCTGCTGAATCATCTCCTGTAGGTCTGCCACTGTGTGTGTTTACTGTGGCAACCACTGCTGCACACACACACACACACACACACACACACACACACACACACACACACACACACACACACACACACACACACTGAGCCAGTACAAACAGCTCGCTGGGCGTTCAGTGCTGACTAATCACTGCTGGAGGATTTTACAGGTGTTGGAGAAAAACACACACACACACACACACACACACACACACACACACACACACACACACACACACACACACACACACACACACACACACATACTGGGGCAGCCCTCACACACACACACTCTTCCTGGATGTGTCCTTATATGGTCATCATTAACATGGAAATGTCCTTCTGAATGATGATGTCATTCCACAGTGTGTGTGTGTGTGTGTGTGTGTGTGTGTGTGTGTGTGTGTGTGTGTGTGTGTGTGTGTGTGTGTGTGTGTGTGTCAGTGTAAAGATTATTTTATATTCATTATATTTCTTCCTACTTTGTTTATTGTTAAGAACTGATCTCTTAAGGTGGACTGTCTTGGTTTTAAGGTGGTAAAGAACTTGTTTTCACAGTCATATTTGTGGCACTGCACATAATCTCCTGTAAAATGATGAATTGTGGTTTTCTTTACACAAGATGACTTTATGCAGGATTTGTGATTTATTTAACGGAGCTATTAAAGTTTAACACCGACTGTATTACAGCATATTAGAGCCCCTTTAGTTTAATAAAAAGAAAACAGCTGAGGGAGGGAAGTGATATTCAGAGAGACTTTAAGAGAAAATACTTTTTTGTCAAGGAACAACATCACTTCACTGTTGAAGATATAAAAGTTCCTGATCTTCAAAAGCTACAAGATGAGGTGAACTACACACATTCTTTACTGCAGTACAAGTACAGATACTCGAGTAAAAGTAGAAGTACTGATTCAACTTGTTTACTGCAGTAAAAGTGAAAAACTTCAGGCTCTGAAATGTCCTCAGAGTATAAAAGTAAAAAGTCGTCCTGTTTCTCAGCTTTTCTCCATCACAGTCTCCGTCTCTGTCTGTCTCTTGTCGTGTCTTTTTTGTCTTTTGTCTTGTTTTTTTTAGTGCTGCCCTGTAATTTACAAAAAAAAACATTGATAAAATCCATAATTTTAAGGCAGATGCCGTCGCTAGATTTTTGAGTCTTGAATCAAACTCAAACTCTCAAACTTCAAAGTTTTGAAATAAACTAAACAAGGTTTTGCTGACATATAAAGTTTTTTTCTGTCTTGTTTAGATAAAATTGGACCTTTGAGTTTTAGAAACATACTTTAAAAAACGCTCTCAGTAAAGTTTAAACCTGATTTGTCTTTATTTTATCAACTCAAAGAACTTTGTCAACTGAAAGTTTATCATCTGAACTTATTTGGGTTTACAGTGTAGACTGAGGTACAGAAGCTGGAACTGAGGCCGGACAGGAAGTGATGTCAGGACTTCTACTCACTGTGTAGTAACGTGTGTGTGTGTGTGCGTGTGTGTGTTTGAGTCAGTGTCGTCTGATGTGTGCCGAGTCATCAAAGCACTGATCTGATGTGTGTGTGTGTGATGTTGTGTGTGTGTGTGTGTTTGATCTCTGCTGAGTCATTAAAGAAAGTGACTGCAGTCGACACCTTGTTGTGGTCGCACGCACTGATGTAAGTCCAGGTGTGTGTGTGTGTGTGTGTGTGTGTGTGTGTGTGTGTGTGTGTGTGTGTGACCTCATGACCTCGTGTGTGTTCTCAGCATCTGTGTTAAACCATTCATTGTGTGATCAGAGCGCTTCAAAGGCGTCTGGCTGCTGATGCTGTCACTGTGGTTATTCATCACACACACACACACACACACACACACACACACACACACACACACACACACACACACACACACACACACACACACGCAGAAAGTAAAATTTGACTTTGAAAGAAAAAGTCAGATGAGGTTCAACGTGTAAATCAGACGACTTGTTGAACAATGGATGTTTTCTCCTTCGATGAAGCGAGGCTAACAGTTTCCCCCTGATTACAGTCTTTGTGCTAAGCTAGGCTAAACGCATCCTGAACCTTCTGTGTCTCGGTATCAGGATGTTAATAAATATGAACACATTATTCAGATTATGCGCTCTAAACAGACTAAGTCTTGCAGTTTCCAAGTCAATGATTAAAATAAGCTAATGCTTCTCCTGACACGGGATGTGTTAAGGATCATTCCACAGTTTCAGCTGTAAAAGTCAAAACGGACTACAGGAAGTACACCTATTGTTCTAAACGGCAGAAGACGCATCGAAAGCATCTTGACGAACATCAAACTGCGTCGACGCTCTCAGGACCAGAGCTTTTTCCTCCATGTTTGATGAGAGTTAAATGGAATAAAGAAGACACAGAGCTGCAGCTCCACCTGAAACCAGGTGAAAGAAAAAGAAAGGTGACCTGCAGCAGGGAGCCAGGGAGGGAGGGGCAGGGAGAAAACGTGTGAATACGGACAGATTTTTCACTCCAAGTCTGATTTATGTACTTTGAAATACTTAATTACTTTATGCTGAATAATCATAACTGTGAGGGAGGAGAGAGAGGCAGAGGAGAGGATCAGCGCCGCCCGGTTTGATCAGTTTGATCTGAGTTACTGAAGCCTGAGGCGTTGCACCGGACGGACCTGCTGACCGGGCACCGTTGGATGGTGAACTTTTTTCGGCTTCTGAAAGGGGAGTCATGCCAGAAAAGGTCTGGGAAACGCTGGCTTAACTGAACTGAAACACATGCAGCAGAAAGAATTTCAGATTTTTATCAATAGCGTCCTATTTTTCTGTTGAAGAAACATGAGCCCAGAACTGTTTCCTTAAATATGAAGACTCTGTGATACAAACTAGTTCTCTCTTCGGTTTGTCCCGATTTATCCCCCATCGCACACACACACACACACACACACACACACACACACACACACACACACACACACACACACACACGCCTCAGTGTCAGTAAAAGTGTGATCCACGATGTAGCGGCTGTGAGTGCGACTGTGTCCTGTTTGATCTGTACAAAGTCATCAAAGAACAGGATTAAAGGCCCGACCTTGTTGTGGTCAGAGGGAGGGCTGACACACACACACACACACACACACACACACACACACACACAGAATGAACAAGACAAAGAAAACAGAAAATATGAAAAAGAAAATGTAAAGCTGAGCAGTGAGAGGAGGAATTAATCAAGAAAAGTAATGTGAGAACAAGAGGAAAAGAATGAAAAGAGAAAAAAGCAGAGAACCGTCTGCTGGAGTGACGACACACACAGATGTCTTAAGACGACAATAAAAAGCAACTGGAGACGATCTGTAACTTTCTCAGCTCGTGTCTCCACAGAGAGCCGCTCAGGTCTGTGTGTTCGTGCACTTCATCCTCTGCAACAGCATTTAACAACATGAGCAGGAGGTTTTAATTTGTCTGCACAGGACTGAACACAAAGAGGAATTTAAAACAGAATTACACACAGAAGAAAACAGCAAAGATTAATATCTCAACTCTTTGGAAAATAGGCACTTATCAGCAGGTGTTGCCTGTGTTTAAGAAAAATTAAAAGAAAATGTGACGAAAAACATGTGGAATATCTGATGATTGCACATTGAGATCATTGTTTTCTTTTGTGTTTTGACATTTTTTATTGCAGTTTTCCACAGATGCCAACAGATCTTACAGAGGGCCATTAGAAACAGCTACATCTACGCTGATAACACCTTTAAGATGTGCTGATGCTGACTGAAAAGATAATGCTCTGTTAATGCTCATGACAACCTAAACACTCAGTGTTCAGAAGCTGAGAAAAGTTCGACTTTATGCAAATGTCAACTTGAAGACAACCAATCAGCTGAAAAAGAAAACTTGTCGTCTTCAACAGTTTCTCAATTCAAGAAGACACTTCCCACAAAACAGTTAGCAAAGGGCTATTTGGTTCCATTTTTTACCTTTATTATATAAAGACAACTAAAGACATGACAGGAGAAAAATGGCTGCAGGGTGGATTTGAACCTGGACCACTGCAGAGGAGCAGCAGCCTCAGTACCACCGGCTGCACGCTGCACCAGCTGAGCTGCAGGTTCATGTGTTTCCTGTAAAGGCAGGGAGCTACAGAGATATCTATCAGATCAATTAAAAGTTCCCATTTTACCAGTCCAGCTCTGGAAAAGTCCACTACATTGCTTGCATTGCTGCTGATGTTGAATCACTCTACCTGTTGATCTCACGCTTCATTTTACCCAGAACACCCCGAGCTGACTGAACTCCTTCTCTCAGGGCAGGACCTCCGAACCCAGATGAAGCGTTCCACAGTGTTCCAGCAGAGAACCACACGGAGGTGCCGACTCTCATCCCGACCCCTTCACACTCAGCTGTCAGCTGCCACAGTGCGAGTCGGAGGTCACAGTCTGATGTATGAATATGAAGCTACAGACATAAGAAGATTAGCTGAGCTTAGACTGAAAACGGGGAAACAGCGTGGCTCCATCGAAGGTAACAAACTCCAGCAACCAGCACCTCTGAAGCTTACATAACCAGTGACGTTAGCCCCCTGTTGGATGTAGTCGGTTATGTAGTGATAAGAAAGAAAGAATAACAAACGTTCCTTCATGTGCAATGTTTGAAAGTTCTGAATGCAATTGATTTGTGAATATTTCTGCATCAAAACAAAAGATATTTAATTAGCATTATATAAAGTCATCACAAGAGATGGAGACCTTGGTGTGAAATAATGTCATCAAAAATGCATAATATTACATAAACACTTCTCAAATTACATCTGAGGATGAATAATTCAGCACATGCAGTCATTAAACAGAGCGCTTACAAGAAGAAATCTTGAGAGAATTATCTGTAAAAGAAGTGCAGAGAGAAACCCAGAAGAGACGGTGAGTATTTGTGTCAGTAGTCGAGGTTGTTTTGCACTAAAATATATGAATTTTTTCTTAGTGTCTGGAGTCTGAAGTATACAGAGTATAAATAGGACGATAAATTAAACAGAAAAACCAAACTGGTCAAAATATGGACTTTCCAACAGAGACTGTTTGTGCAAAGCAGCAATTAGAGGAAACAATGGAGACTCAGGTTCCACTTAAATACACAAACAAAAACATCTCATTTATGTAACCTGTCTGTCTGCATTATTTCACCCACAAAGACAAACACATGCATGAACATGTAGGTTGGTCTGCATACATAATGTACACACACAAGCTAATGTCTTCTATACTTTTAGCTTTTTATTATTAAACAATCCACTTTTCATTTAATCAGTCATTGAGTTTGTTGATGAAAGTCAGACAAAAGTAAGAACCTAAAGTTATTAGTCAGTTTATGAAAAACTTTCTGCCAACTGACGGACAAACTGATGAATTTATTCAGTGATTTACACAAATAGAGAAACATCCAACAAACACACACTTTTGTGCTTAAATAATGTTTAAGAATTCCCATAAAAATGTCTAACCTGAACTCTAAATCCAAGTTCCAGCCCTCAAAAAGCTGTTTGGATTTTTTTGCAGAATGGTTTTTGTCTGGTCCAATCTTTTCTAAATGTTCTCACTGGTAGTCTGAAACTCGACTCGGTCCCCGCAAAGCTACAAGTCCAGCGTCACACATGATGACATCAACAGTTTACATTAAAACAGACTTACCACATGATACAGCCTCGGGGCTCATGTAACACAGATTTGAACGCACGCAGATCCAGCTGTCAGCCAGCCAAGAAAGATGCATCACACACATAAGGACACATGTACTACACACACTCATGACTACAACAGATGTAGCTCAGGTTTCTGTGCTGAGTATCGTTAGTTTGTCCAACTGATCGACACTGAACATCAGGTCTCACTAGCGTGCCATAAGATAAGATAAGATAAAACTCAGAGGTTGCAACAACATCCAGATGATTGATCTGTTCTCAGAGTCTTTCCAGCAGTGGAGCTAAAAATGTTTTTCTGAGGATTGCTTCAGAGGAAAGGTCAGGAGGTCAAGAAAACCTTAAGGATTTAGTGAAAAGTGTGGCTGACAAATGGTGCAGAAATATAATGTGCAAAAGAAAAACAGCCACGATTTCAAAGATTACAAAGATTACAAGAACAAGCCTTCTAGAACTTGTTGACCCGCAAGCAAAGGCGCCAGGTAATGCAGTAATGGAAGATGGATGCAACCTGAAAAGGTGTTGAAGCCCTAACCCCATGAGGCAGGATGTCATCACCCCCCACGGTGCTGCAGTCACTTCACTGGACTTTTCTTGAGCTTGGAAGACACTTGGTTGGTGGTGATGTGGAATGAATTTGACCCATGAAAGCAGCCTCTCTCTCTCTGGCTTGTGCCAAACTCCAGTTCCAGTAGAAACATTTCACCTCCAAAATAAATGACAGCGTTCCCTGGGTTCTTCATGGCTCAGCCACCCTAGAGAACTTTGCCAGTGATGTGGGCAACCGGCACATTCACCGTGGCCCGCCTTAAGTTGTCTTGGACCAGACAAAATGATGCAGAGGCCAGGATTTCTAGACTTGAAAATCCAGTTCTTTCTGTCAGAAATTGTGAGAAAGATGTAAAAACTGATGAGGAAATAGATAAAAGGTAATGAAAAACTGGAGCCTCTTGGGAAAACCAGGAGGGTCGTCTCATACGACCTCTACAGACACCGACCGACTGGACTCTCGAAGGTCATGGTGGTATCTGTGTACACGTCCATTTGTGAGTATAATCGAGGCTTAACTGAGGAGAACTGTTTCTCATATAGACAAAGAGCCAATCAGCAACAAGAAGGCCCGTGCAGGCCCGGCTCAGTGTACCGTATGTATGTGTGAGAGCGCACAGATTTCCATACAAACATGTAATATCACTGCAGCCGCTGAGAGAAAACAGACGTTTTATTCAAGTGACCACAAACGTCGCATGTCAGGAAAATGTAAACAGAGGTTTTCTTAAGTGTTTAAACAAATGCTGTTGTTCATCTGATGACGAATCCTCCTGCTGGTTGATGAAATGTTCATATCATCTGTGTATAAAGAGCTTTTATAATACATTTGACTAGTTGGGGAGTGGTGCACAGCAACATATCTGTTAAATGTTAAGGATCTCATTCTGGGCAGGGAGACGAGGAGGGAGGAAAGTTGTGGACTGTTACTTTGGGCAAATATCTGGAGACAGGTTTAACTCAACATAACGAACTCTCTCACCGCTCCGTCCTCTCCTCCAGAGCCTCAGACAGCAGCTCAGCCAGCTTGTTGCCTTTTTATCTACAAGTGAAACTATTTAAGAAAGTATGTGAGTCCACCCAGAGGGCTGAGCTCGGGTGATTAGGAGGATTAGGAGCTTAAAGCAGATGTTTGGACACACAGCACACACCTGCAGTCAGCTCAGGTCATGTCTATTTTAGACCTCCAAACATTTATTCATGCTAACCTGTCAGACACAGTTTTCTTCTTCTGATTGTTCTTTTCTGATCCTTTTTTTCAGAATATTTCCAGCCTGTTGAGACCTCTGGGCTTCTCAGTGTCTGTCTCTTCTTTCTGTGCAAATGTTCAGTAGGAATTCATGGTAGAAAATAAGGACTTTAACGTCACTGGTGCAGGAAATGGACCAGAATGCAATGCAGTAAAAATGTTTTTTTTTCACCATCAGGACTGATGATTCTGCAGAATATTGTTTTTCTTCCTTTGTAGAGAAGCAGTTACCAACGAGCTTTTCTTACATTTTCTTTGACATCATGTGTTACAGTTCTGTTCTTTTTTCTAATCGTACTTTATTCCTGTGTGTCAGATGTCTGTTGATTTTTATATAAATGTGTGTTTGGGCCCGGGGTGTCAGAAACAACATTTCATTCCTGTGTGTGTCTCTTTGCAGTGTTTTTCTGTCTCTTTTTTGTGTCTCTTTCCTTCAGGAACAGGAATTCTTCATAAGATGTGTTGAAAAGGTGTAGAACTACAGGAATATTATGATCCTGAAAGAAAATAGTCAGAGGGAAATGGAAAATTGTGAGGGTTGGCCAGAATGATTGTTACCACTTCAACGATTCATTTCTGAAAGATTTATCACATTATTGTCACGTTAGTGCTCAACGCTGATTATAAGACCAGAAGTCTGAGGAGTATTTTCTGGATTCAGGTCTTTGCTGCAGTTTGAACATGAGGAAAAGATTCAAGTGAAGTTCTTTAAAGGATGACAATCGATCGCAAGTCAACGCTGACTAAACTTTCTCCATCTGACGGCTTCAAAGAGTCTGAGGCTCAATAAAAACCTGGATCTGTGTGTGTGTGTGAGAGAGAGAGAGAGACGTCATCACCCTCTGAGCCAGAGATCAGCGATGAAGCTTTGAACCTTTAAGGACTGAACCTCCAACTCCGTATAGACACGACTAACACCTGGGCTTACTGTGTGTGTGTGTGTGTGTGTGTGTGTGTGTGTGTGTGTGTGTGTGTGTGTGTGTGTGTGTTGGGGCACAGCAGTTACATAAAGCACTCAGAACTCTTCGGAGAGAGAGAAAAGTCAAACGTTAACTCACAAACACACACACACTCTGGGGAGCGATGATTCACAAAGTGAGTACAAGAGAAAAAGTCGGACGACAAAAAGATCTTCAAAAACTTAAAGAGATCTGAAGAACGGCTCTCTGTCTGTCCGTCTGTCTGTCCGTCTGTCTGTCCGTCTGTCTTCGCTCTCTCCATCATCTGCAGACATGTGTGAAAATGACAGAAGAAATGATAAATGAAGAGAGAGCAAGAGAGAAAAAGACGGAGAGAAGGACAGCTAACGAGGCAAAGAAGAGAGAAAAAGAAATGAGAGAAAACAGGAAGCCTGACAGAGAGACGGAAACTTTAAAAAGGCAGAAAGATGCACAAGAAAAAACACAAAATAGACTTGAGAGAAGAAAAGGTGGAGAGAAAAAAGGTCAGTGGACGGACAAATGAGCAGAAACGGCACAGAAAAAAAAGAGTGAAAGATGAGAGAGAAGGAAAGAGAGCAGCAGATGTGAGGGAGCTGACAGGTGAAGACGAGCGATCGATGCCAGCCGAGATCACAGAGACAGGTGGACCATACCTGCAGTGAGTCATCGCTGTGTGTGTGTGTGTGTGTGATGAAGCAGAGAGGAGAAGAAGAAGAAGAAGAAGAGGTGGAGGAGGAGGAGGAGGAGGTGGTGATGAGGGAAACCTGTTGTGCGTCACTGCTTTACATCCCTTTACACTCTTCTTCCTGCTGTTTGATCTGTCTGTGTTTCTCTGGGGAGATGATATTTCAACTGCAGCTCAGAGAACCGATGAAGTTTTTCATCATTAAAGTTTGTACCTGTGTCACCAACCTTCAAATTAAAAGCCCTGTGAGCCAACAGATTAAGATTAATTAAGATTTAAGCCTCAATCATACAGGATTAATTTCCCACAGTGGAGACTGTTACTAAACTGTAAACCTGTAATTATTTATACAGACATTACAAAGATGGACATGTGCAAAAAGTCGCCACCTGTATTACATCAGAGTAAGACACTCGATAATCATCCTGATGTCTCTTTTCTACAGGTGCAACAACACAAAATGAGTTGGACACATTTACATAGGAACTGTTGTATTACATTATCGTAAAAATGTGTATAACGTTTAATATTTCTGGCCTCCCCTTGATAGTCTGAATCGACCACGTTTTCATTTATTCTTTAGACACAGAAAAAAACAAACGTCAAACTCCGTCCCCACCTCACACGACCAGCTGACTAATGCTGTCTGTTTAAAAAAACCTCTTCATAACATTCAAATCAAATTGTTTTTTCAGGAGTTGTATATGCACAGCGCCAATCATCACATTCCCCGCCATGCTAGCATCGCCAGCATCTAGCTGATTCTGGCCTAACTGGAGATACCGGTTGGACCGGGACTGAGCACAGCCAGTACTGGGGTGGGCTTCTTGCTGGGTTTGGCTCCTGGCTAACACCAGCTACAGATACAGCAGACAGCAGTTAGCCTACTTTAGCAACAAGTAAACTAGCTAACCGCTGACAATGTTTGAGGCTACTGAGGGACAAAACATTATATCATCAACATACAGGTGAACATACAGGTGAACATACAGGTGAACATACAGGTGAACATACAGGAAGAACGACTTCACCTCATCTGCTGCATTTGATAGACCTGAAGTAGTTAAATCATTTCTACAATCACTCTACACCTTTTCTTACTCATTTTATGTCTCTAATTTCTTTGTTTTTGTATTAATTTTGTGTGTCTTGTCTTGTGTCTCATTGTAGTTGTTCCATGTCTCTTTGTCATGGCTTTGTGTCTGCAGTCATTTTCCGTCTCTTTGTAGATGTTTTTGATATCTTTGCAGTGGTTTTGTGTCTCTTTGTAGTTACTTTGCATCTCTTCATAGTTGTTTTGTGTCTCTTTATAGTCACTGTGTGTGTCTTTGTAGTTGTTTTATGTCTCTTTGTAGTGGTTTTGTGTCTCTGTAGTTGTCTTGTCTCTTTTTATAGTGTTTTTTGTCTCTGTCTGTGAGGTGGGCAGGAGTGTTTCCACAAGGAAACAAATAAAGCAGTTGAAAAACTGATGACAGAGATGTAAAAAATGAACAATTTTCAGATTAGATCTGCTCTTAACTCTCTGTAACGTACATGAGCCGATGCTGGGATTGAAACCTGTGGCCTTTTCCTTCTGAGAGGTTTTTACTGCTTCATTTCCAGTGAGAGAAAGAAGCAGATTGTGTGTTCTCACACAGTCTGAGTGCCCAGCTGTGAAACCACATCATTCTCCTCATGGTTTCCTAACTACAGTTTGTCTTTCCCTTCTCCACCCTCTCCGTTTCTCACATAATTTCCCCTGTTCCTTGTCATGTTTGGACAGATCGCATACGGCGGTTTGGCCTAAATATACGCTGTGGTCGGGAGGTTTCTCAACACTTCTCCCTCTTCACCAACAAGTGCTGTTACTGAGAACTGCGTCAGTGCTGAGAGGACGAAGGCGCTCAAGCACACGACGCTGATAATGATGATTATGATGATGAAGTGCTGTGACACAGGAGAGACTCAGTACAAATATCAGTTAGTGTGTACAAACCATCCTGCAGAGTCACGGTGGGTGTGGAGCTCTCTGACGATCCGTCCAAACCACGGAGGTGGGCGTTCAGACTGTGACCAGACCAGGACCAGAGCTGCTCGGGGAAAACCAGGACCTTTGACTCTGAGTTCATGAGCAGCAGAGAAACAGCCTGATCTCACTGAAATGAGCTGACAGATGATGGAAACGGTAGAAATAACCAGAGTGGAAAGGGCGTCAGAGGTGTTTGGATATGGAGGGTTTTGATGAGGCCGATGGAGACGGATCCTCTGAAAATCTGAGACAGAATTTGGACAGTCTCAGCCTCAGATTATAGTTCTCGTGTCCGCAAAGCGGTGAGGGTCTACGTGACATTCTTCTTTCAGTCATCTGTGGACCAAAAGCCAACAGAGACACCCAGTGTTATGTAACCGGGACCGTCTGTCTCTGTTTTGGACTATATCACTTCTATAAGCTGGTCTGACAGATTTTAAGATACACAGATGACGCCAAGACACATTGTGCATGACTCCCAACAGTGTGGCTTCATAGTGAAAGGGTTCAGGTACTAGACTGACCTGCCTGCAGTCCACACAACAAAGAGACATCTTGTCTCTCACAGTCATCTTTTCGTTGTCTCATGTCCTTCTCCTAAACCCTCCCTGTTTCAGAGGCGTCTCCTTCATGACCGTATGGAGCAACGAGACTTTAATTTGACCGCTGAGACAAGTTTAAGATCTCATTTAAGACAGCCAAGTTTATACACAACCAAATTTAAGATGGGTGCAGTGAGACAAAAGAAAAGAGATCTTCAGTTGGGCTTAAATTAGTCTCCAGCTGAGTCGATGCAAAGGCTGTTTCTCTGGAGCCGAATTTATGAAGTATGAGAAAGTGGTCAAAGTCTCATATTGGTCTTAAATTGACCTCATTTATGTCTGGGAGACACAGGCTGCACGAAGACAAGATCTTATTTTAAATGTTTCCCGGACTGTTGTATATCAAACAAGAACTTTTAAAACTTCAACAGTTAGTGAACACTGACTGAGTGTTGTTAAAAGAAAAGCTGATGTGGTGAACATGATCCTGTCGCAACACAATGACTGGATAAATCATGGCTTTCAGTTTTTATTTCCTTTTTTTTTAACCCACCTCTTTTGGACTGTTTTTGTACAACAGTTTGAAAACTTCTCTGTAAAGACTTGAAGCAGCAAAAAGAAAGACAAAAGAAACAACTTTTGTTTCCAGAGACATGAAGGAGGACGTCATCAGGGAAAACATTCATCCAAACTGATGCTGATGCTGTGTTTACATTGTTATTAATATGTGAGAAACATTAAAACCCTCAGCAAACAGCTTTCCTCCTCAGGCACTTAGACTCATCAACACCACCGTCTTTAATAAGTCATGTTGGTGTAATGTCACCACTGACACAACTGACTTTTTAATGTGCAGTGTCTTCACTTTCTACATACAGTACAAGGTTTTTATTTTCATTTATTTATACGCGCTTCATACTCTCATGTATATTTTAATGTGCAGTGTTTTCGACTCGTAATGTGAAGTTTATATTGAGAACAAATGTTTCACTGCACTTTTTAATGGAAACGACTGTAAACTGATGGAGACAGAGTTAAACTGTCTAAACAAACATCAGTTGGAAAAAATAAAAAATCAAACAGATTCCTGAGACGGACTGCCGATTCCCCTGAACGCAACTTTCAAATATTTTAAACAGTTTTGACTTTTGGTTAGTCACCAATAGTCCTCATGACTCTGACCTGATAGTAAATCACACAAACTTACGTAGAACTGGATGAGACAGCGCTGAGACAAACTGAAAAACTTTTATGTCTTTTCCACATTTCATGCCCTTAAAAAGGCACAAACTGCAGCTTCGAAGGATGTTGCTTCATATACTGGAATTACTGAGATTTTTTTGAGTAAAAATGCACTTTCATCTGCATTAATCACAAACTGGATGTGTGGAGCAGAGCTCTCTCTCTCTCTCTCTCTCTCTCTCTCTCTCTCTTTCTCTCTCTCTCCTCTGTTTGTTCAAACACTCAGATCCACAGAGTTTCTCACAAACAGCAGCGAGTGACAAAGACAGGTTACTGGGACCAAACACCAGTCTGCTTCAGTATGTGAAGTGGCGCAAATGGAGCCTGGACTGGGACATGAGGACATGTCCTCAATTATATGGAAGCACAGCAAGGAGACTAAAGAGAGGAGGAGGACAAAAGTTTAAAGACAAAACAAAAAAGTAGAAATCACACCCAGAAAATAAAGAAAATAAAGAATTTCAGAGCCATCATTAAAGCTGCAAGCAGCATTGGACGGGCCATTTCAGACACCTCAGGAAGGAGTTTGATGTCACTTCCTGTCCATTAGATGGCGCTGCAGAACACCCACTAATTGTACGTCACGTTCCAGTATAAGTGCAGAACACACTGTGAAAATTTAACGTAAATCACATGAAGATTGTTACAGAAGGGTTACTTCCTGTTGTCAGTAGGTGGCGCTATGACAAGGACTGAATATTGTCATGTAGATGTGTTCAGGGCGGGACTCTCATCAAACATGTGAAGTCTGGTGCAGATCGGACCATTTATACTAAAGTTATAGTAATTTGGTGTTTCATGGCGAGACGTCATGGCCACGCCATTCAACAAGCACTAAATCTTTAACGTTTGATCACAAACTTCGTCTTCATCTTGTTATGTTGGTTCCATCTTTGGTGGGGTGTTTTTTTTTTTGTGTTTTTTATGATGGTTTGTCTCATTATGTATTTTTTGTGTTGTTACATCTTAGCGTTTTTGTTTTTTTGCGTCTTTTTCATCTTTTATGTTGTTTTCTTGTCTTTAATGTTGTTTATCGTTCTGTTACGTTGTGTTTTGTCTTTTACGTAGTTTTTCACCTTATGTCATTTTGTAACATCCTTTTCATCTTTATGCTTTTACATTGTTTTATGTGTCATCTTACATCTTTGATCTTGGTTGTTCTTGTATTTTTCCTATTGTCACACCTTATAACATTTTTTTCTTGTTGTATCTTTTATGTCTTGTCATCTTGTCACATCTTTTTTGTGTGTGATGGATCCTCCAGTCGTCTTTTCTGTGTCTTATTGTTTCGTCCGTTCAGGTTGAAATCAGTCTTGATGTCTGAAGGCGGCGCACAATGATGCAAAATAACAATAATCAATAATTCACCTCAGAGTCATTCAAACTAAAGTAACGAGTAGAAAATGTGAGGAGGAGAAAGTTCAGATATTTATGTTCAAACGTCTGAATAATAAATACTCAAGTAAAGTACAGACACCTGAAAACTCTACTGAAGTACAGGAACAAAGTATTTGTACTTAGTTACTTCGCAGCTCTGATACTGATGGGTGGTTTGCGTATGGATCTGCAGATGTGTGATCTGTAGGTGAAGTCCTAAAACATGAGAAATGTTGACTTTAGCAGTTCTTTCACTTCTTTCAGTTTGAGGGTCATGATGTTGGTCTGATGCCAAATAGTTTGAGTCTGACACAGTGACGCTGCCCGGAACCACCGGGGGAATTTGGACGAGAGATACTGAGAAACACAGTGGAGAGAGAGAGAGAGCGCTGTTAACAGCAGCTGAGTGTCTATACACACACACACACACACACACACACACACACACACACACACACGCACAGATACTTGACTCAGATATTGTTCCGGCAGTGAGTGTTGGGGGTCTTTATTCACGCAGTTGGTTCTACATGCAGAGGCATCTGTGTTTTATATCGTGTGTGTGTGTGTGTGTGTGTGTGTGTGTGTGTGTGTGTGTGTGTGTGTGTGTGTGGAACGCTGGCCTGAATCACCTCAGATGGTTTGAGGTGTCATAGGTCTGAGTCTGGAAAATGTCTGGATACTTTAAAACACACACGAAGCCTGAAGACGAAGATGTGGGAAAAGAAAACCCAAACTTTTTCTGTGTGTGTGTGTGTGTGTGTGTGTGTGTGTGTGTGTGTGTGTGTGTGTGTGTGTGTGTGTGTGTGTGTGTGTGTACATGTGTTTGTTTAAATTCAACCATGTTTGTTCATCTTGAACTTCTTTGTGTTTTCAGTTTTGTAAATAACCTCAGATATCAGTTTTAATCATTATCACTTCATATCAGTTCTTCATTTTTCATCAAAATTTATTTCATGCAAATCAAAGTGTGTGTCATAGATTCCGTGTATCTTAACTTGTGTTTCATCAGGAAGAAAAGGTGAAACAGGGTTCAACTGACCCGTCGCTAAGCCCCGCCTCCAAACAGCACCTGTCCAATCATAGATTAGCAACCATAACTAGGCACCGCAGGCCTGTTAAGAGGTTGGACGGTGGAGTCTTTAAAAAAAACAAACAAAAAGCGTCAGTCTGAGATGACGTACGCAGCTGTTAGCTAACTTCACGTTTAAAACTTTCACAGGTTTCTCATTTTGAAACGAGTCCGATGGAAACAGTTCAAGCATTAGCATTAGCTCATGTTAGCTAGCTACACTTATGAAATCTGCTCGCGTGAGTCGCCACTTTTGCAGACAAAATACTTGTTCTCTGCAGTCTCTTCAGGATTTCACTGGTGGGTTTTTTTTTGGGTGATTCTTGTGTCCTAAAATTCCTGATTTCACTGCAGAGTTTCTAAAAAATTGTGATGCATCTTGTGATATTTTTATGTGTTTGTGTTTTTAGTGATGAAATTGCTGGAACAAGTGAAAAAAATATTCTTTGTATAATTAATCCAAAATCAAAGGCAATTTGTTACGGTGAGAATAAAAGCACACTCTGTTCTGAGTGTTCAAACTAACTTTACCAAAGAGGGGAAGTGAAGCTGGTGTCACAGTTGAACAAGAAAACACTGACAGGGTTCAGGACCTCAACACAAAGACAACAACAAACTCCCAAAGACACAGAGAAACACAGGGACTAAATAGACAGAACTAATGAGACACAGGTGAGCAAACAGGTGAAACACATGACAATCAAAAAGAGCGGGAAAACAGACAAAGACAGGAAGTAAAAACAAGACACACGAGGGAGGACCAGAACTACCAAAATAAAACAGGAAATAACCAACAAAAAACCAAAACCATGACACCTGCGGGGTTTTACACAAAGAAGCAAAATCTTTTCGAAGCTCAAATTCAAAAACAGAACAATTATATTTCAGTGAACAGAGCGATGATAAATGTCAACAATGATGACAAACCTTTGTTCTTTTCAGTACAAAAGCAATAAAATTAATCAAATGAATACTTGAGACACATGTATGTTTGCACAGAGGGCTGCTGTGATCGTCGGGAGCTGTGATGATCGATCGCATTTGCAGAAAAGTTTCAGTGACTGGAAAAAAAAAAAACCCTGCAGGGTCGAGCAGAGTTGACAGTGATTGGTTGGACAACAACCAATAAATCTGCTTCAGGAAGGATCGACTCCCTGCTGAGGTCAACTGGGGTAAAAACTTTATTAACACAGTCTGCGTCCACGACCTCTGAACTCACCCACCAGAGTGATGTCATCACCTCCTCCTCCTCTGATGGGTGAGTGCATGCATGCATGTGTGCGTGTGTGTGTGTGTGTGTGTGTGTGTGTAGCACAGATTCATGAAGACTTTTCAGGTGTCTCAGGAGACAAAAACAAGATCACACTTTTATATCATTTGTCATCTTTTACATCTTGTTTCATCCTTGTTTGTTTTTGTCTCACTTTGTCTTTTTTTTAAATTTTGTTACACTTTGTCATCTTCGTACATCTTATGTCAGCTGCAGTAAACATGATAAATAGCTCAGTAAATGAATTATATTTTATATTTTAAGTATATTTTCTATATAAATATCTAACTTTTATAATAACATATACAAAAAAGTGAAATGCCATAAAATAAACAAAAAAAACAACAACTTCTCTTGATTAGATTTACATCAGTTTATTTAGAGGTCTGATGAACCTTTTCTTCTGTCCCTCATCCCTCCTTTCAGTTTTTCTTCTCCTTCTTTCACATCATTTTTTACTTTCTCTCACAGCTGGAGCCTCTTCCTCCTCCTCATCCTCCTCCTCCTCCTCCTCTTCCTCCTCCTCCTCCTCTTCACTTCATCATACAAGAAAGCTGCCCTGTAGCAGCATCTCTCTTTCACCTTTCTGTGAGAGGTCAGAGCAACACAATCCATCTCACACACACACACACACACACACACACACACACACACCCCTAATGCAGCAGGGCAGTAAATTAGTCTGCACCTCCACTGAGTGTTTCATAAAGCTGCAGAGAGAGAAGAAGAAGAAGAAAAGGACACCATTCACCACTCAGGAAGAAAGGGGGGGGGGGGGGGGCAGAGTGAAAAACAGATGAGAAGAAAGAAAGCAACAGCAGTAAAGAAAGTAAAAGAAGTGGAGATAGAAAGATGGAAGGAGGAAAGGAGAGGAGTGTGTGCGTGTGTGTGTGTGTGTGTGTGTGTGTGTGTGTGTGTGTGTGTGTGTGTGTGTGTGTGTGTGGAGGTACTTTGAGGTCACACAGGGGAGTTTACGGCTCATGTCCACTAGATGGAGCAGTTCAATCTGCGTTCAGCTGTTAAACAGACCTGAACCCTGCTGTCTGTTCACCTGTTCAACACAGTCGCACCTGAACGTCCCTGTGATCAAATCAAACAAAAATAAAGCTTCACTTTGAACAAACTTTATAAAGAGCAGCAGGAGAAGAATCACTCAGCAAAATAAAAACACAGATATGAAAGCAGTTTGTTCATATTTTAATTTTCTCCCTGGACATCCTGACTCTTCAGTTCAACCTCACATCGTCTGATTCGACCCTGAAATCTTTGTTAATGTTGTGTTTTACATTTTCTCTGACAGAACCTTTACTCTTCTTTGTAAAGTTTCATTTAGATGTTTGAAGGAGACGTCTGTGATATATTTACTGTTCAAAATCATAAAATGTGTTGTCACAGATCAAAGAAACATGCTAACTTTAAATACAAAATGAGTATCAAATGATGAGTTGTAATAAATCATTAATAACCATGTAAAAGAAGTGCATGTTATTAACTGTTAAATTGAACAAAATGTTAATGGAGTTTGGCAGCAGTGAGACAGTGTGTTTTCAGAGCAGCAGGCTTTTTATTTTCAGGGAAACAGGCTGAACTTTAGATCAACAGACAACTGATCAACTTCAGAGGGGGGAAGTAACTAAGTACAAATACTTAGTTACTGCAACAAGACCAAAGACACTGTGACAAGGCAAAGCTCAACAAACAAGAAGCTGAAAAACATGTAACGAGACTAAAAATGATGTTACAAGATGAAAAATGAAACAAAAGATGAAACAAGACATTACAATGAAAAAGACCAAAAAAAGTTACATATTATATATAAAATCCAACATAAAACTCTTAGAGCTGCAATGATTAATCCAATATTGGTCAACTAGTAAATTAACAGTAACAACAGTAACAGTAACAACAGTAACAGTAACGTGTGTCTCAGGTGGTTGCAGCTCTTCGTTGAAGCTTCATGATGTTCATATTCAGATGCATTATTCCCTCCTGACCGCTGCATCAGTTTACACACAAACTTCAGTTGAACGTTCTGGTGTCTTTGAGAACCCTGGGATCTCCACTAAAACTTTAAATAAAGGTCCGTGGTTTTGAACATCATGAGGCCATAATAAGGGACCTGGCAGGGTTGAAGAGGTTCATTTAAACCGAGCGCTCCCTTGTACTTTTCCAGCCCTCCTCAGTGTATTTTGGATGTGGGTTTTTTTTTTTTTTTCAGCCCCGGAGGCAACTTTAAAAACAAAGTGCATCAGTGCCGCTGCCGGCGTTACGACAGGTTCATGACTCACAGGTTGTGAGTTATTTAAAGAAGCCACCGGTGCAGACGAGTTAATTTCCATAATACACACCGCAACGCCTTTATAAGGCAAGTCAGCGAGCAGTGACCTCACACAGGCATGAGCTGAGCATCTTTAAAGACTTGTAGACAAGCAGACGAGTCACACACACACACACACACACACACACACACACACACACACACACACACACACTTTCCCCTGCAGTGATGATGTCATAACAGTGGAGGGAGAATCCCAGACGTCTGATTAAAGCAGGAAGCTTCGGTGTGTAACTCTGCGTCTTCTCCGCTTCCTCTACAGTCAGATCTGACTCTGTTCTCCAGGTTCTCGATGTTAATGGAACACGTCAGAGAGAGAGAGAGAGAGGGAGAGAGAGAGAGAGAGAGAGAGAGAGGACTTACAAACAAAACCAAAAACCAACAACACCAAAATTTAACAACGTTTTAGTGTCATAGATTGTTCTTAAAGTACCCCTTTAATTGTCCTTAGAACCCATTAAACCTCCTTAGTCATAAGTGGAACACTTTGGTTCTCCTTTGAAACTCTCTTAGAACCCCATACTATCTTAAATCCTTTAGAACCTTCTTATTACCCATCAAATTATCTAAAACTAAACTAAAATCATATGTGGAATGACCCACTTGTCTTCCAATTCCAAAGAGTGCTTCAAAACATTAGGAACCCTTTAGAACATTGTTAGAAACCTGTTAGATCCCCTGAAAACATTTAGAACCCCTTTCCTTCTCCTTTAAAACCCCACTGATCCCTTTAACATTCAGTTAGTTTAGATTTGTAACCCATTGGAGGTTCTTGGAATGCTATGCAGAACCACGTATGTTCTCATTCTGACAACACTATGGAAGCACTAGAACCCACTTCTTTTCAGAACCTGTCAAAAAGATCCTGAGGAGCCCTTTTATCATCCTTTAGATCTTGTGAGCCCTGTAGAACCCTTTTCGAAAACCCACGTAGAACCTTTTAGATCATTAGGGTCTTGAGAACCTTGAGCTCATCTCTTCCTTTTTCAGAACCCTTTTACATCCCACTCATACATTTCCTGTCCATTGGACCACCTCTAGAACCCCCTTTTTAACTCCGTCCTTTCAAATTTTATTCAGATTTGAGATTTTCGGGCCTGTAAGAACCCCTCAGAACTTTGTCAGATTCATTAGACTACTTGGTAGAACCTCCTCAAGAATCCACATGAAAGAAAAAACCTGAGAACTTTGGTGGACTGACAGTAAAACAGACCATGTTTGGAATATTTTGGAATGATATAAAATCTTTACATATGAAATTAAATGAAACGGTGCAGCTGCAGGTCACACAGCTTCTCAGTGAGAGCAACCACAATGACAGTCAGTGGTGTCTGCAGGAGGAAAGAGTGGGCTGATGGGAAACGAAGTGAGATTGTTTCTAGAGAAGCTTGCAGGAGTGAAAGAGCAGTTGGGAATTTTTTAGGATGATGATAACAGGATGACACTGATGAAGATCATGATAACAAAGATGAGATGAACTTCTTATAAGGTCATGCTGACTCAAACTGAAAAAAACTGAAAACTGGACAACTGATTTAATGTCAGTAAAACACAACCAATTACGTGTCTGTTCCCTCTGATGTCCTCTGGCTGCTCCGCCTCAACTCTTGGTTTCCTTAAGGACAGATAGCTTTACTTGTTGCTAAAGTAACCGCTATCTGCTGCTAACTGTAGCTCCCATTAATCTCCCTAGTTAATTCTGTTAGCCGTGTGGCTAGCTGACTTTGCCCAGATGAGACTGAAGAAGACGCTGAAGGAGGAAGCTAAGAAGAAGCAAGCAGGAGCCCAAACTACAGGAGTAAATGTGGGTGTGGCTTTTTAGTTGTTTGCACAAGCTTGGTGAAAGAAAAGGCTAACAGACTGATGGCAAGCTGCCATTTTGCTGTTGGACTGAGTTGTTGCACTTACTTGATGTTTGGCTCTTAGCACAGTCGTCAGCTCACTAAGAGGCTGCTCCGCCTCAACTCATAGTGATTTAGAGTTTCCAGATGGACAGATAGCTTTACTTGTTGCTAAAGTAACTGCTAACTGCTGCTAACTGTAGATCACATTAGCTGTTCACATGATTTTGATTGATCGCAGCCCCCTGAATTGAATCAAAATGAAATCATATTGCAGCAGACTTTGTGATATCATTGTCCAGTGTACATCCTGTCATGTCATGATGAAACTTGTGATTTGGACCATGTGTATTTCAAACAATGGAACACTTTCATGCATCCTTTACATTGGCATGGATGTTAGGCAATACATCCACTAGAGGGCACTGCTCAGAGTCAAAATCGACCCCAAAGAAGAGGATCAACAGTTTCTGACAACATGGTGATGCTGGAGGAGGCAGTGATGATGAACCTGTTGAGAAAGACGCAAAAGAGGCGGCAGCGTTGTAAATGGTGCGGCGGACTGTGAGATCGATAAATTACATTGTCATATGTGGAGGGAGAATTCCTTTCACTAACTTTTATGACTAATATCATTTACAAAACTTGGACTTTAATGTCCTTTGGTCCATGAATACCAGTGTTGCTGCTCTGTTTCATCCATATTTGTGAGCATTTAGCATAAATGAGCCTTTGTGTGTGGTAGGGAACCTGGAAGTTCTGTTTTTATTTTAGTTCTCTTTTCAGAGGGACAGGATGTGGACATGTACCATCTGAAGGTCTTGAGTGTGGAATATTTTATCAAAGAAATAAGGTCATAAAATCCAAGAAAAGGAAGAGGAAGCAATCGAGCGCGAAGAATCAGAGTGGTCGACCTCTGGAGGAATCACCCACTCACACCAAACACCAAACAACACTGCTGCCATGCCTGCCATACATCCACTAGAGGGCGCCGCTCAGAGTCAAAGTTTACTCTAAAGTCGAAGAGACAAAACAGTTCTGACAGCTGCAAACAGCGACTCTGGAGGAGGTTTTAATAACGAACCACTTGAGAATTAGATGACCATGGAGGCAGGAGGTGGATGAAATGAACAGAACCGTCCGTATCCGTATCTAACATTTAGCATACATGAGCCTTTACTTGTGGAAGAGAACCTGGAAGTTCCAGTTTTAGTTTGGTTCTCTAGGCAGGTTGTGGACATTTACTATGTGAAAGTGAATATTTTATCACAGAAATAAAGTCGTAAAATCGAGCGAAAAGAATCCGAATGGTCGACCTTTGGAGTTTGGTATGACCGGGTGATTCCTCCAAACGCCACCGCCGCTACGCCCGCCACAACGCGACGAGGCGAGACCGCACAGTCATGGGCCATGATGTCATGTTGACTGGAACTGAGGAGCAACCAGACTAAACACATCCAGACTGACAGACAGACAGACAGACTGACTGACTGATAGACAGTCAGACAGATGGACAGGAGAGTCAGAGGCGAAATCCAAGTCATCCAAGAGTTTTCCCCTCAACACGTAACTCATTCACAGCCGACCGTGGGAGGAGGGAGGAGGGAGGGAGGGATAAAGGAATCCCAGCTTTGCTCCATTAACAGGCGAACAGAGGGAGGGGAGAAATAAATAAAGAAAGAGAAGGAGGGAGAAGGGA
>NC_139337.1:32134010-32194010 GCF_056507025.1 Lutjanus erythropterus
TGTAGTCGTCACACCTTTAACTTTAACTTCAGGTCACTGATGGGTCAGAGACTTGTGAGGTTTTCCTGCAGACAAAGACATTGTAAAAAAAAAAAAAAAAAAAAAGTACTGCTTTTCTCATGCAGACGCCTCGTGTGTCCGGTTTTGTTTTTTTGTTGTGTTTTAACCATCAACTCCAGATTTGGCGAGATTCTCCGTCCCCGCTGACCGTTTTCCTAATCTCCTCCACCTCCGTCAGTTTTTACATTTCTTCTACTGAAAGTTGATCATCCATCTCAGTCAACAGCTGGTCAACTTTATGTCTTAAAGGGACAGTTCACCCCAAAATCCAAATGACATGTTTTTTCTCTGACCTGCAGAGCTTTTTATCCATCAGAGTTTTGGAGATATCAGCCATAAAGATGTCCGACTTCTCTGACTAGATGTCACTTCACTTACAGCTGAACATTTCAATGCTGATGTTTCTTTCCAGGAATCATGACCTGGTTACTCGAGATGATCCACACCTTGTTGCGAGTAGTTTCATGTAGGAACTACTTTCTCTCAGGTAGAAAGAAAGTAGTTGATAGATTTTCTGCAGAAAGACAGAAGTTTCTACATGAATCTTATTATCTTGAATAACTCTGACAGATTCCGACTAATACTGGATTTTTAGGGCTGACGCCAACACTGATATTAGGGAGTAAAAACAGTCTAATATTGATGTATGTGCCAATATAGAATATATAAGTAAATGCAATTTTTTTTACAATGACGCCTCAAATGTGATCATCAAATCTGATCTGATGGAATCTGATGGAAACATTAAACTCCATCAGGGCACTGAAACAGTAAACTTTAACTGCTATTTTTAATAATTTTATATAACTTAATAATTACTAAATGAAAACACAAATATTAATATACACATTATATTGAACTCGGATTAAAAAAAACAGTGATATTTTGTAATAAAAAATTCTGCAGTGTATTCTGTAAGAAAAAAGTAAATTAAGAATATCAATATCAATATCAATATCAAACAACATGCATGTCGATACTGATATAGATGTGATGAATATTGAGCTATTAAATAATCTTTGAGCAGGAAATCTTCATTAAAAGATACTCCAGCATCTGAGATTTGATAAAAGACAGGATTAAATTCACACCCATCTCAACATATTTGATGTTGTTTGTCCTGTGGGTTTGATTTGCTGTAGAAAATCAAACTTCTTCTATAAATAAAAGAAAATCATTTTAAAATGTTAGCAGTAATATAAAGTGTTTCATACTCAGGGAGATAAAACAGTGGAAAAGGTGAAACTTACATTTTCTTTGAGTTGATTTTACGAGACAATATTGCAAAAGAAGTCTGCAGTCAATTAGACACAGCAGTAGATTTAAAATCCTCCTCCTGTTGTGAAATCCCTGCACCGTTGCTCTTTCCACGGGCTCACCTGTCAGTCAGGCTGTGTGGGCGGGACTGTGACGTCTTCTTCTTCCTCCTCTGGATTTTCTGTTGATGCAGTTTGAGTTTCTGTAGGCGAGAGTCTGGAACAGCAGATGGAAAAGATTTTTATGAACTGGATCTGTGCAGACAGGCTGAGAGGAGCAGCTTTCTCTGAGGGAAAACACAGATTCTGATGCTGTTCAAAGAGTTTCTCCTCATGGATCAATGTGCTCTTAAAGGGACAGTTCAGATTCATTGAAGTGGTCGTATCAGGTACTTATCATAGTCGGTGTTTGACCACCTACAGTGGATGGCGGTCGACACGTCCCCGGTTTGGAGATGCAGCTTTGGAAGCTAACGGATGTCCTGCTGTGGACGGGGTCAGCTGCAACACATGTTTTCCACACCTAAAAAATCAATAACAGTCAAAGTTTACGCTATATTTAGAATATTTTCACCTCTTTACCTTTCTGTCAGACAGACTTTTCAAGAAACCACTGTTATATAAGACAAACATCACTCGACAAACCAGCCAAACTTTACTCAACTTGACAAAATCAGTAGTTTTAGCTCACAGAACACAGGAGTTGTTGGTCTGCCATTTAACCTCAGTAATGCCCATTTAAGCATTAGAACCATCTTAGAACCACCTTACAGGGGAGAACCTCTTTAGAATCAAGTCTAAGGAACTCCTCAAGAACATCTCAAAGTACTCCATTCAAATCTAGTCTGAATCTCAGGTCTGGTTTGGCTCAAGAAACAAAAAAACAACAACAAAATGCTTTTGTATTTTTAAAATAACTAAAGCAGAACACAGAGAGCCCACCCCAATCGTCTTTGTGGTCTCCATAGTAACGTCACCTGACTTCCTCTTTTGCTTCTGATCCCTGAAGACTCATAAAACCCACGGTCACTGGAGGACTTTTCACTTGAACGTGGTTTTTGGAAAGATGGATTATTACTGCTGTAGTTTTGTCTTGATGTATCATAAAAACAGTTTTATGTTTTATGAGCTGTGAAACGAAATGTACGAGCTAAAAAAGAGTCGGTGCTGTTTTAAAGTAAAAAAAGAGCCTGTCACTTTTCATAGGAGCTCATAAAACCTTGTTGTTTTTTCTAAGATGTAACGCAGCCCGCCGTGAGAATACTTTGCACCCAGCCAGTCCTGTGCTTTGTTAGGAATAACCGATGCATTCAGGGACCTCGGTAATTATTTTGGGCGACGGAGATGGCGAGTAGGGGAGCGGAGGGATGACTGGATTCTTGGCGGAGACGAAGTGTCAACCTCCGTTTAGCAGCTCTGACACAATACGTATCTGTCCGCCGTTTTCTATCCATCCGGCCGTTCTGTTTAAATTCCTCTCCTCCGTCGCTGTTTATCTTCCCCTCTTCTCTCCGCCTCTCCCCACACACAGAGGACAATTAGGCTAATTGAACTTAATTGAACACATCATTAGCGACATTCCACAATCCGCTTTCATCTCGCTCTAACCTCGATGTAGCCTTCCCTCCGCTGGCAGACAGAATAAACCGGTCATTGTTGGATCTATTCTGGGGGCCCGCTCTGTCTGGGGACTCAAACTAGCAACCCTGCGAAGAGCCCGGGGCCGGTTCACTGACTTCTGACAACTGAGAGGAAGCAGTGGATCTGAGCAGCTGATACAAAGACAGAATAAACTATAATTAGCATGTCTGCTTTCTTTTCTCTTACTCATTCTTCTTTTGATCTTTTTCTTGGCTTTAACCCACATTTTTTGCATTTTCTCTCTGTTTATTCTTCTCATCCTTCTCCACCTCTCAAGTTTTCTTCTCTCCTCCTCCACCTTCTCCCCTCCCCCGTCCGTCACTCTGTCATGACGTGGCTTTAGCGTGTTTATAGCGTGTTTACGGTCGCGTCCGTGCACTCGTAACGCTGTTTGAATCCCCGGCGGCTCGTTTTTAGTTGTCGTCGTCCCACCACATCGTTTGGCTCTGCTTTGATGTGTGACCGGCCGCCAAAGATGCTCTCTGTCTGAAGAGATGAATCACCCAATAGTAAACAAGTGCAGATTGTGTGCAGACCTGCCGTGATGCGCTAACACACAAACCGACGGGGGAAAAGATTTCACAGTGAAGGTGATTAGAGCATCTGTTTGTCTTCACGTGCACATTCTGAATGAATCCATTAAAAAGTACTGAGTGTGTACTGAAGCCACACACACCGTCCTGCTGCCCCAAATACTCACCACTGCACCAAATGTGGATTAATAGTCCCTAACAAAAACAATAAAGAATTAATTAACTTTTAATAAAGCCGTCAGATACAACTGTTTATAAACAGTGTCTTGCCTCAAATGTCACCGTCATGAGTTGCTTTGAAGAAAAAAATTACCTAAAGTGCTGTATAGCCATAATAAAAATTACAGCATATAATTACTTTTATTTTGCCTAAATATCAGTTGAAGTTTGGAGCTGCCCACTTCCAGTCACTTCCAATCACTTCCAATCACTTCCAATCCCAAATGTGATATAAATCGTCCCTCATTAGAACAAAGTGTTTGTCATGATACATTGAAAAATGCTCGGAGTGAAACCTCCCTCTGTTTGCCTCCTCTCTGTCTGCCGCCCGCTGTGTTGTCCCTCTGGGAGGAATCGGGGAGGACAGGAAGGCAGCGAGCGGTGGCTTCGCTAAATACAGGCGAGTTCAAACAGAGGGGGGGAGGAAACGGGGGAGAGATCGGTGGGAAAGAGACACAGAGAGGGAAAGAGGGGAGAGAATTAGAGAGAGAAGTTAACCATCTCAACCTTGGTAACTGTCCCTGAATGACTCCTCCAGACTCAACACTCCCCGCTCGTCTCTTCTTAAACCACGAAGCCTTACATTCATTACAAACTGAAGCCTTTTCACCCTGTCCCAGTATCAAACTGGTCGGACTGGGAGAGTGTGTGTGAGAGCATCTGTGAGAACGTGATGCAGGAGAGTGCTGGGAGATAACAGCTAACTGTTAAATGCTGTTAATGTGTTGTTATGTTAACAGGAAGTTGTTACCTTAACAGCAGTGATAACACTTTTCCTGCAGAGATAAAGAGACAAACAGAGATCAGATTACATGACGGGGCTGTCAGCGCTGTGGTCACGTTTTGGACCAGATTTAGGGCTGTCCCTGACTAAAGATGCCCAATCGACAAGTAGACGTTAGTCCAGACGATTAGTCAACTAGTAAAATGTAAATTTGGCTCTCATTGTTTAATACACAGAATTCCAACTTAACACTCACAGACGTTTAAACGTGGTGAACAAAGCACACTTATTAATTAACCCACTACAAACTTGCTCCTCAACTGTTTTGCGTGTCCTGGACCCGCCATGTCTTCATCGTCCCTGGTGTCAGAATCCTGGTTGGTACCACTGTAACGTTGAACCACCTCAGTACTGTATTCCCGGTCTTCAAACTGGTCTCCGTCAGTCTCAGAGGCTCAGAGGGCTACTGAGCCCAGTTCACCTTTCCTGGCTTCGATTTGGTGTTCGTTTCAGAGACGCTACCTGCCAGCGTTTTGTTTGCAAGTAGTACAAGCAAACACCAACGTTTCCCCGGTGCACTTCATGGTTAGCGACTTCTGCACCCCTGATACTTATGTCCTGGTCCTAAATAGAGTTTAAGCTTGAGTTTTATGTTTCTCCGACTAACTTGTTTGGTTAAGCGCTTACCAGGTTAATGATAAAATTATAAATCAGGTAAATTGCCACCAGCAGAAAGCATCCTGAGGGTGTGGTCAGTGCACCGTGACATCACTGGTGGGTGTGGTTACGTTTGTGTGAAACAATCGACTTGGAAACTCCTGAACTGTTGCAGCGAGTGTAAATTAAAATGCCACATTGTCACTGAACTGATTGGATCAGTCTCTTGGATCAAGTTGATTAGTTTATTAAGGATTATGACAGATTTGATTCCTGTTTGGATGTAAGCTTCATCACATGGTGTTTTATTTGTCCTGTCATGGTGGACGGTTGAGGTCTCATCTCATCTTTGCTCATCAAACTCTGCAGGCATTAAAGGTTTGGAGAGGACGTGATTTCCGTTGGCGTGTCAGAAACTCGTGTGGGAAACCTGAGCCGTGCTGAGCGGCACGGTCTCTTTGGCATTTTGGTATTTTTTGTGATGGGAACATTTGACTGTCAGGTTGGGCTGCTTATCTGCTCTCATTATAAATAAACTGGCCTGGGAAACCAGACAGACACAGAGAGCTACAAGCTGGCACTTCAGCTTCAATTTAGCTCAAAACTTTATTGTCCCGAGAGAGTAATGTGGTTTGTAGACGAGGCCTGAAAATGAAAAGCATGCCACAAAATCGCTTTATTAAAACAATGAAAACACAATAAAAACTTATGAAAACACGACAGATGCGTGCAGGAACAAAGCAGTGCAGCTGATGTCAGTCTGATGTTGAAAAGTCTGTCCCAAACTCTGTTTCCCACAGTCTGTTATTGTCTTTTAGTAGAATTTCATTGCCGGAATAATTCGACACACCACTTTCATTTGGTTCGAACAACCAAAGCACGCGACAGGGCAGCTTTGGCAAGTTAACAATGCAGACTGGGACTGTCTTAAAGATCAGACTGCTTGTCAAACTAACCAGAAAATTACTTCATTTTACTTTACTTGATTGCTTGGCAGCAGCAATAAACATTACAGAAGCCGAGAACAGCTGTGGTCGAGGCCTTTATCTCGACGTTTATTTTTCATCTGGAAATAACAAGATAATCAACCTGTTATCACAAGAAAATAACAGGTTCTTTCCTTTTATGATGTTTGTCAGAGGTCAGGACGCCACGCCAGCATGCAGAGACGACATCTTGACAGCTGTAGCAACTGAAAATGTTTGATCAGCAAGATCCCATTATTGATCAATGCATCAGACTTCAATCAAGGTCTGAAACAGGCAGATGTTGTGTCTTACCGTCAGAGGAAACGTTCGGATCAGCCCTCATTAGGGTTGCCGTCCATCCTGTTTACCGGATACAGGATTGTTCCGTATGCCGGATTGTCCCATAAGGAAAAATAAAATGCACAGTCCTTTACTGACTCAATACATGACTCACTTCGTGCCGTATGTTCGTGCACTCCCTACTCTGATCTCTACGCTACATTTCCACATGCGTGGGATAAAATTAGAGCTAAAAGAATCAAGAGTTGCGAGCACAGCCATCTCTTTTTGATGTGTCTTCCATTTTACCAGTCCAGCCTTACGGTTGTTACTGTGCGACTGGCTCGAACACGCTGTTCATTTCTGTTTCCAACTAACAGTCAACATCGTTTTTTTTAATCCATGACCGTCATCGCCATGGAACCTTAACCATGTTTACTGTAACCATGACAAAAAAGTTGTACTAACCTTGGCACAGTAGTTTAATCCAAACCAGGATCTTTCTCCAGACCTAATCAAGCCGTGTTCGTGCCCAAACCAAACCTGAGCTTAGCATCTTTACACCATAAAAGGCACATAAAAATGATGTTTTCTCGTGTTCTCGGGGTCTGGACCAACAGCATATTCTGTCATTTCAATTGTTTAACTGTTGCAGACATTGTGGAAAGTGAAAATTTAAAAAAATTTGACTCCAGATGTGACCTGTGGTCTCTGTATGTCCTCTGATCTACGGCTTCTATACAATACAAGAAAGTAATACTTACAGGAATGTTGCCATTTTTAAGAGCCAGGGTTGCATGACAGGAAAGACTCAGCTACACAAAAACTATATTACAAGTTCAGCCGTTTGCCTCAGTTTGAGCCAGTCTTTGTCTTGTCACTTCAAGGGAACTTTGCCCGGCAGAAATACACACAGTATGTAAAATATAAGTAAACATAAGTCATAAAATATCAACCATGAAAAGGAAACAAACCAAAGACGCCGAGGCACGAGACGTCAGGATGAACTCTGTTTAATTTAAGTTAAAACTTTTTTTAACTTTGTCTTCACCTCAGTTTGAACCATCTGGAGCAACTTTACGTAAATTTACATCCATTTGTGTTTATGTGTCGCGTGGCCACTAATTGTGTCTTTGCATGCAGTCTGAACACCTTCAGGCTCCGGTTTTACTTTGATCTGTATTAAACACAGATCTCAGCTGTGATTGGTTACTGTACCTGGTGGGTGTCCTCGCCTTTCCCTCGCCGTCTGTGATCCGGTCAGGCTCCATGTGAGGCGTTCACTGCCCTGGAACATGATTAGGGCTCCAACTAACGATTACTTTAATTTTCGATGAATCTGCTTATCATTTAGTCCAAAAGTAAAAACAGCCACCCTCGCTGTGTTGGTTTGCCCCGAAGACATTAAACTCACTAGCAAATAGACCACATCCTTATATTTCAGAAGCTGGAACCATCCAGGTTCACGATTCTTTTGCTTGAAAAATGTTAATCAGAATAGTTGTTGATTAATTTGCTTCCAATCTTCTAATTGATTAACCATTGCAGCTCAAAAATGATCAATTATGTAGTCTGGAAACTGTCAGAAAACAGTGATAAATGTCCTCAAGTTCCTAAAGCTCAACGTCTTCTAATGTCTCGTTTTGACCGACCAAGACTCCAGAACTCAAAGACATTCAGTTTACTGTAAGATGAGAAAAAACTGCAAATCCTCACACTGGAGAACTAACGCCCAATCACTTCCTGCTGATCAATTAATTGATCACCAAACCCTCTCTGTGTTGGGTGTAGTTTCACCATAAAGGGTGTGTACCATCTGAACACCTCCTTTGTTCATTTTCTCTCGTTCCGAATCATTTTTCTCGTCTCTTTGCTTTGATCCACCCAAAAGACAAAGTTGAAAATGATTAAAGCTTCTTCACAACTAAAGGAGGGATTTTTTTTTTTTTTTTAAGTGTGTGTTCTGGTGTGTGTAGTCGATGCAGACGAGACTTTCCCTTTTCCTCCTGGTGACGATGAGAGAGTTTGGCATTCAGGACATTCCTCTCGTCAGACGGCGAGGCTGCTTTAATGCCTCCTCACCACCTTTGTTTACCGGCTGTTTGACAGCGTTACACAGATTCAGTTTCACATTGAGTGTGTGTGTGTGTCTGTGTGTGTGTGTGTTTACTAACACAACCCCGCTGACTCACATGTGGTGCCAATAAGGCCGAGGAGCAGGGCGTCGACTCTCGGGATCTGCAGCAGATTTCTGTCCCACGCAGGCGAGGCTGAGCCTGACAGTCCTTACTGAGGGTTTTAACGCCCACGTAAAGTTTCCCCTGAATTCCATTAACGCTGTCACTGCTTACATCATCATTTAAACACTTTAGTCCAATGATTTTAGAGGAACACGCCAACATTTCAGGAGTTTAGAGGAGTCATGTGACTAAAGGTTTCACCATGAACCAGAACACATCAGTTTATCATGTAAAAGTAGCCGTCATTTAGTCATTAAATCCAGAACCCACGACCCCGCCAGTCACCGGCTGCATGCTGTGTGTGAGTGTGTGTGTGTGTGTGTGTGTGTGTGTGTGTGTGAGTGTGTGTGTGTTGGGGGGCTGGGGAGGAGGTAGAAGTGTGACCCAGCCCGCTGATCCCTCCTAATGTAAACTAAAAAGACAGAAGAAAGGGCAGACTGTGAGCCTTTTAATGGTAAAGAGGAAAAAAAGAAAGATCCCAAACCTCTGGCACACTGTAAAAAAATATTTCCATCAAGTCAAGATCGATGTGTTTCATGCTATACATCAACTATACAGCAGTATCTCATCTAACAACAAAAAGACAAAAAAAAAGTCATTTTGTAGATATTCTCTGTAGTTTGTATTTTCCTGGAAATTATTTAAAAGTGTCTCATCCTGCTCTCAGGGACGTACAGTCAATTTGAGTCCAATTAAACATCGTCTTTGTGAAAAAAAACAAACTTCTTGCTGACTTGCTGAGAATGAACTGTGTTAACATTAGTCGATTCAGGAAATTAATTGATTCATGATTCAAACTTTTTATTCTTTGGACTTGGAGAAAGGTACTTTCAAGACAACAGGCTCAAGTCCAAGTGAAGTCGTGACTCGCTTTGGGCTAAATTTGGTTTTCGATGGTCTAAACTTGGGTTTTGATGGTCTGAACCTGAGTTTTTAAGTCAAAAGGCTCAAGTCCAAAAGAAATCACAAGTAATTGTTGTTAAATCCAAGTCAAGTTGTAACAAGTCAAGTTCCACACCTCTGGTAGAGTCTGGCTTTAATTTGAAGGCTTAAAATCAAACTGTCGCTCTTTTTCTACAGTGTAAATGCAGAAGCAGAAAGATGGAGAGTCTTTGATCTGTTTTAATGTAAACCTGACAGACAGAGAGCAGATCGAGCGCTAGATTAAAGTTCCCATTAAGCAGACAGAGAGCAGCGTTTGGACAGGAAGTCCTCGCACGCTGATCTGTCACATCTGTCAGATACACCCTACTGTACCTACTGCTCGTCCTCCTCGTGCTTGTCCTCTGATTCATCTCCACCATGTCTTCACAGCATGGAGGACAGAGACAGAAACAGCTGTGCAAACTGAAATCCTTTCTCTTTCTGTCTTTCTTTCTTTCTTCTGTAACTCTTTGAACAGTTGTTGCAGATAGTTGAGGGATAAAGTCAAAGAAAAGCTGAAAATAGAAACAACACTCAGCAGCAGGTTCAGAGGAAGAAAAGTTCAACTCTGACACACAAACACACTCAGCCAATACACAAACAAAGACACATTTACACAAACAGCTGAAGGACACATATACAAACCTGCACACACACACACACACACACACACACACACACACACACACACACACACACACACACACACACACAGGTTTGCTCAGCCTGTTGAACGCTGCTCATCCATTGAAGGAGGGATTATGATGGACAATGGAGAAGACACACACACAGGGAGACAGTGTGTGTTTGGACAGATGCGTACTGTGTGTGTGTGTGTGTGTGTGTGTGTGTGTGTGTGTGTGTGTGTGTGTGTGTGTGTGTGTTGGTCATTGTCACAGTCTCAGTAAACACATGGAACAGAGGATCAGGGTGTGTTCACTCACCGATGTCAACAGTTAAATCCAGAATTAGCAGCCTCTAAAAGGCCTCTTCCTCCTCTTCCTCCTCTTCCTCTTCCTCCTCCTCCTCCTCCCAGAATGACGCGGTGTGTTCAGGTGCTCCTCGACAACCTGCAAACTCAGAAAAAGCTTTAACTTGAACAATGTTGAATGTGTCACTGCTGTAGGTAACTTACAGGTGAAGTAATGTCTGGTCAGTTTATTACTTTACAAGTTCAACAGCTGACTGTCACGCAGTGCATCATGGGATACTGAGGCCTAAAGAGGGCTGCATCCTAACTTACTTTTGAAATGTTCTGACGATTTTTCGCCTAAATTGGAACCTTGGTTTAACTGCCAGCTTTGCAAAGTGGGGCCCAAAACTTTAGGGGCCTCAAAGGACCCTGATATTTTTTCAGTGGGATTCTGTAGGAAATGCCTCTTGAGCCTCTGCACTGTTTGTATGTGTGTGTGTGTGTGTGTGTGTGTGTGTGTGTGTGTGTGTGTGTGTGTGTTTGGAGGGGATTACAGAGGATTTAATAAGATGTATCATAAACCAACTGTCCTTTTAACAACATAGCGATCAGTGTTTGTGTCACATGTTGGCAGGATCTGTTGTTTAGCTTTGTTAGCTGCTTCTGAGAGGCTTCGTCTGATAAATCAAATCAAAGTCATAATACGCCCCAGGGGCTGATGGGAGAGTTAGGATGTGTTTGGATGCTGTTGTTGATGATGATGATGATGATGATGATGGTGAGAGTCGAGTTTTCTCTGTACGAATCGTCACAGTGAGAACTGAGAGGCGAGTCGCTGCAGCGACATCATGTCACTGATGACTGGACGATGTTCAGGTGTCCAGAGCGGACAGTCTTTGGTCAAACTGGGTTTTTAATGATCTAAACTGAGCTTTGGTGGACTATACAGGGTTTTTATTGTCTAAACTTTTCTTTTCTGATGGCCAAAAATAGATTTTGATGGGCTAAGACGGGGTTTTGATGGTCTGAACTGAGTTTTCATCACCAAAAATGTAGTTTTGTTTAACTAGATTTGAGTTTTGGGGGTCTAAACTTTTTTAAGTCTTGATGATTTAGACTTGGATTCTGATGGTCTGAACATGGGTTTTGATGGGATACATCAGGTTGGCATGGAATCAGTTTGTATTATGAAAATTTAAATTTAAATTCATTGACACGCCTTCGAGAGTCTCCTGTCAGAACTGATTCTCCTCAGTAAAGTCAGAGGAAAACACTGAGCTGAGGTTTTCTGCAGAACAACTGTGTGTGTTTCAGTTTTCCTCCCTCACTGCTGTTCTGTCCAAACAGACACTGCATGACAAACTGTGCCCACAGCACACACACACACACACACACACACACACACAGAGAGAGAGAGAGAGAGAGAGAGAGAGAGAGAGAGTCAGGCGGAGCAGACGGGGGCCAGAAATCAGGTTTTATGAGTTGTTGAGACATCAGTTTGTAAAGATCAGTCTTGTGTAAATGGAGGGGGATTACAGAGAGAGAGAGACACAGACAGTGAGTGGAGGAGAGAGAGAGAGAGAGATGAGCTGTGAGGAGAAGACTTGCAGAGGTCGGACAGACTCCAGGAAACACAAACTTCTTGTCTCTGAGTGTCAACGAGCTGCTGGATCTTGTTATTTCTTACTTGCTCTACTGAGTTTTTACATTAAGAGAGCCAACAGTTTGTGTGTGTTCATTCTGAACATAACTAAAACTGCACAAGTTTTAAAATCTTTCAATTTATTTAAAATTTAAATCTGCATCTGGATCTGCTTCAGACAGATTGTTCTAATGCAAGTGGACCAGATGATGAGATAATACAGAAACTGTTCAAAAAACTCCATTAACTTTAACTTGAACTTTAGTGAAACGCGGTTTTCATGAGTGAAACTTAGTTTTGATCGTCTAATCTGGGTTTTCATGGTCTAAAATAAAGGATTTCAAAGGTCTAAACTTGGTCTCTAATTGTCAAAACTGTGCTTTGATGGGCTGAACTTAGTTTTTTATGTTCTAAACATAGTTTTTGATCATCTAAACTGGATGTTGATGGTCTAAACTTGGTCTTCGATTGTCAAAACTGTGTTTTGTTTTGCTAAATCTGTTTTTTGACAGTCTAAACTGGGATTTGGGGTTCTGGACTGTTCAGTTTGTTAGTTTGAGCTCATCCCGAGTTGTTGTTGCATTCAAGGAGCCTCCGCCGTCTGAGTGGTAAACAGTGTTGAGTTTATTGAGCAGTAAAAGCCTCCTGAGAGCTGTAGCTGTCGAATACTAACAAAATAATCACTTTATCTCACATGTTGCAGTCGAGTGCAGCAGGAGAAACGAAATGTTTAACATGTTTCAGTTTCTCAGCCAGAAAAAAATGACAGTGAAAGAATCTTCTGGCTGCTCGTGATGCATTCACTGTCTTGGATTAGTATCATTAACTTCTTTTTGTGGCTCTGCGGCTTGATTTTAATACCTGACACAGTTCAGACAGGGTCAATGTCATTTTTCGGCGTTCCTGCAGACGGAGGCGAACATGCGGCTGTAAATCACACACATGTAACAGACGTCTGTTCACAGCTCGTCTGTCATTACAGCCGTAATAACAGAACTGACTTCTATCTGACTGCACTCACTGTCACAGCTGCTACTTTGTGCTGCTAACATGCTATTAGGATTTCCTCTGCTGCTGACTGTGAGGAACCTTTTAACATTTGGTTCTCTTCAGGAAGTCCTTCTGAGGCTCTGAGCTCCACTTTAAAACTTAATGCAGTGGTTATATAGTAATAAAAATCTAAATATTAGCACATGGCCGCGCTCTTTGAGGTAAATCCCATCAGAACAGATTCTTCCTGACACTGATGGTATTTTCTTGGCTCTTTCTTTTGCTCGTCTTTCTCCGTGTTTGCAGCTGTATCACTGCTGTGCTTCAACCACAAATCAGTTTTCTTGATTTTCATCTTCTGATTGTTTGTTGCTTCCATCTTCTGTGATTTGGTTTCCAATTCTCTGCAGTTAAAGATTTGCATTGGAAATAGGAATATTGAATATTAAACGTGGTCTAATCACACTTACATTTTTATTGAACGTATTGTATAATTCTTTTAGAGATCATGCATGGCTGATATTTTTCTAATTAACATTTGACATCCTGGATTTGGAGGCTAATCCCTATAAACAAAAATCTGCATGGAAGTGGAGATAATTTTTTAAAAAGGCTAAATGATTGTAGGACACTTAGTTCTGAAATTCCATCTCAGCCAATCCGTTCAGTCTTTTTTGCTCTCCAAGACTGTCAACCTGCAAAGTTTTGAACTTTAAGTTTAGAAATACATTTTAAAAAGATAGACTTTTCTTCTGCAGATAAACTTAAATCTTTCAGTTTTAGAAACTCAGTGAGCTGCAAACCTGATTTTTCTTGAAATTAAATAGTTTTAATTGAAAATATTAAAACTTTAACATTTAGTTTCACTTCAATGAATTTACTCAATATTTTTAAATACAATGTTTTGAGTTTCTAAAATTCAAAACTTAAAGTTTATCTAAAGAAGAAAAGTAAATTATCTCAGCAAAAGATCAGTACCTGGTAAAACTTTTTTTAAATTTTGGAATTTGAGTTCAGAGCTCAAAAATCTATGGCAGTCTGTTGCCTTCACATGTTGACTTAACGTTTGTTGTTTTTACAGTGCAGCGATCGGTCGACTTTGCTTGAATTGTTGTGATTACAGCATCACAGCTTCCTGGAGGGACCAAATAAACCAGAGTGTGTGTTGAAGGTGATGAAGGAACGTGTCAGCCAGTGACGCAGTGATGTGATTTTAATAGTTTTTGTACAACAAAGGAGCTCTGTGCCACAGAGGAACATGAAGTAAAAACCAAATTGTGAGCAGCCTGATCTTGTATATTCGCAGCACTATGAACAGATTGGTTTCTGTCTTTGTTTTAAAGCTGCAGGAGTCGAAAACAAAGACTCTTCTTGTTCCAGCAGCTTGAATCAACATCACAAACACTATTCTAAGAAACAATGAATGAACCAACGGGGCTTTTATTTTTTAACCTCACTGAAGTGATTGTGATGTAAGCGAGATAATCGCCTCCGAATTGTCGGTTAAACGGCGTTAATGGACTCGCTAAAGTGCCGACCGCCTCCACACACGCGCGCACACGCAGAGACAGGCCGCCCATTCACACCGTTTAACAGAGCATCACTGCTGCTGACATTCATAAACTCCCCAAATCGTGACTTTGATTTTCTGTATGGACACCCACGAGCGAGAGACAGAGAGAGAGAGAGAGAGAGGGAGAGAGAGAGAGAGAGAGAGAGAGAGAGACAGAGAGAGAGAGACAGAGAGGAAAAGGTGATGCAGAGATGTTATGTAACGGCGGTGGATGGTAATTGGGTCTTCAAACCAGTGATTAGCTCGCTGTCTGGCCTGGAGGTTTCGAGGAAATGTAAAATACAGGTCTGGACGTGTGTGTGTGTGTGTGTGTGTGTGTGTGTGTGTGTGTGTGTGTGTGTGTGTGTGCACGGTGAGGACACAAATTAAGACGAGATAAGAACAAAACAAGAGTTAAAAGCCTGTTCAAACATCAGCCGTCACACTAATATACAATATGATGAAGTGATGGTATTTGTGTGTACTAATATCCAGATGTAATATAATATGGAACATTGGTTTTCAAGCCTGGGTCAGGGGACTTTCAGGGGCCTTTGAATGGGTTTTATGGGGTCTCCAGCAAAAGGAGGAACAGAATATTTTAAATTTTATCACATTTTTTTCTTAAAGTTCGAAGAAAAACTGCCGAAATAGGTTTGGATTGTCCTACATTTTGAGTTTCAAGTCCTGAACAAGTTGTGATGTAACACTTAGTGTTCTGCCTCATTGATTTACAAAGTTAGCTGTTAGGCTAACGTTAGCTAAGCATCATGATCTGCACACACCAGCGGCTTCGACTCGCACAAAATCAAAAAGACAAACTTGTTCAACCTTCCAGATCAAACTTTGTTCTTCAAACACACTCAACTTCTGTCCGGCTGACTCGCAGCTTTTAAACTTTTCCAGAATTCACAGTGAGGAAACAGAACTGACAGACGTTCTGCTGTAAGTTCAGTCACTGTGAGCTCCTGGTGGGAAACATTAGCTGCTTTAAACGCTCCAAAACCTCCGACCACCGCTGCTGAGTCAGCAGGAAGACTCCAATCTGTGTGTGTGTGTGTGTGTGTGTGTGTGTGTGTGTGAGAAAGATTGAATTCAGTTCAGTTAAGACTGAACTCACTCATCAACTCAAGTGAGGCATTCAGGGTCCTCATTCACATGTAGGAGAGGAGGAAATCCACAGTTCATCCATGTCTGTGAAACTGCTTTAAAGTGTGTGTGTGTGTGTGTGTGTGTGTGTGTGTGTGTAACATGGTCTGGTTAGTTTCATCATTCAGCTAACTGCTGACTCAGCACAGTTGCTATGGTTACCTGCAATTTACTGTAATACACCGTCAACTGTGATTTAGTTGACCTCAAAATATGTTTTAGCCAATCAGAGACCAGAGTTTTCTACCGACTCGTATATGTAGACGCCACATTGGCCTTCAGATCGAACATCAACGTTACTGCCATTTTGATTCGGTCAAGACTGACCCGTAGACACGTGTAAGACAAAACGTAGAAAAAACTGCTTTTTCCCACGGTCACATGTATGTGTCCATAGGTCAGTCTGGACTGAACCAAAGTGGCAGCAGCACGGATGAATCCCAGCAGCTGAAGTGTCTGTATACGTGTCTGTGATGCTCACTGACTCAGTGCACTGTAATATATATATATATATATATGTTTCTGATATTTAAGATTTTTGAGTTTTGCGTTTTAGAAACTGAAGCTGTGAACCTGATCTGTCATTGATGCCTGAAAATTAAATGGTTTTAATTGAAAATACAACAATTTTAAAACTCAAAGATTTAATTTTATCCAAAGAAGAAAAGTAAATTATCTCAACTACAGTTTAGTAGTTGGTGAAACAGGCTCTGAACTCAAACATCTATTGCAGGACATTGCCTTGTTTTCTCAACATTTTTGTTTTTACAGCGTGGACGTTGTCCTAACCTTCTGTCTCTCTGTCTGTGTGTCTCAGGTGAGTCTCAGGGGACGGTGAACTTTGTCCTGTCTAAAGAAGGCGGCGATCTGTCTCTGGTGGAGCAGGCCAACGTCTGGCTCTTCCTCCGTTTGGCGAAGACCAATCGCAGCCGAGCCAAAGTCACCATCCGCCTCTTCCAGCAGCGCCGGCTTTCCAGCGGACACCAGTCTTTGCCACAGGACGACCTCCTCTTGGCGGAGAAAACTGTGGACACCCGTCGCAGCGGGTGGCACACCTTTCCGGTATCGGCGGCGGTGCAGGCGCTGCTGGAGAGCACCGAGAGCACGACGCTGAGCCTCAAGGTGTCCTGCCCGCTCTGCGCCGATGCTGGCGCGACGCTCGTCCTGGTGTCCGGCGGCTCAGAGACATCACAGCGCACCAACCAGCGGGAACAATCCCACCGGCCCTTCCTCATGGCCGTGGTGCGCCAGGAGGACGGCGGCGATTCGCGGCGGCGCAGGAAGCGTGGACTGGAGTGTGACGGGAAGGTCCGCGTCTGCTGCAAACGGCAGTTCTACGTCAACTTCAAAGACATCGGCTGGAATGACTGGATAATCGCGCCACCCGGTTACCACGCCAACTACTGCGAGGGGGAGTGCCCGTCCCATGTGGCGAGCATCACCGGGTCCACGTTGTCCTTCCACTCTACCGTCATCAGCCACTACCGCATGAGGGGCTACAGCCCCTTCCAGAACCTACGGTCGTGCTGCGTCCCCACCCGGCTACGAGCCATGTCCATGCTCTACTACAACGAGGAGCAAAAGATCATCAAGAAGGACATCCAGAACATGATCGTGGAGGAGTGCGGCTGCTCGTAAACCGCATCGCTCCGAAACAAACTGGACTGGAGAGGAGCGGAGAGGAGGAGGACCTCTGAACCAGAGAGAGGAGGAGACTGGGAAGAGATGGGGGGAGGAAGAGAAAGACGATCAGCGGCTGCGTCTCGTTGTTCTTCGGCTCCTCCCTCCGTCGCTCCCTCACTCGGGGTCGCTCTCTGGGAACAAAAACTCTCCTCCGTCCTCGACCGGCAGAACTCAGAAAGAGTCTCGACGGCACTTTCAGAACAAAAGAAAAGAAAAAAAGATAGAAAAAAAGAATATCTAATATATTTTTGTTACAAGAGGAGGGAGCGAGGCTTATTTATGTGGCTGAGACGTTCAAGCACCACTCGACCTGTCAGATCTCGGAGAGACGAGGTGCCTGAAAAACTACTAACAAAAAAAATCTCAAAACTATGCAACTTGTTTCACGTATTCTGAACTTATTGTATTTTACTTTGTCTCATTTTTTTGTTTCCCAACTGTTTACTTTTTTCAAAACGTACGAGGAAGAAAGACGAAGACTCTTTTGTATTTTTTTTTTGGAAGTATAAATTTGTGGTGTGTGTGTGTGTGTGTGTGTGTGTGTTTGTCCATTAAAGTGTGCATATGTGCAAGTTTGTGTATTTGTGTGTGTGTGTGTGTGTGTGTGTGTGTGTGTGTGTGTGTGTGTGTTGAGAGATACTTGAAAGAAACAAGTTGGCCGGCTGCTGGAACCAAACACTTCTTTATGTTACCATGGTTACCATGTTGATGTTATAATTATTATTGTCAGTAAGTATATTAATAATATTATTGTTATTGTTGTTAATAATATTTTGTTTGGCTGCATTTGTGTTATTATGTTTGTTTTGTTAAAGAAACGTTACAAACGTTTTTTTGTTTTTTGCACTATAGCGACACTCAGCTCAGATTAGCCAGAAAAAAAAAAAGAAAAAAAAAAAAAAAGAGCGTTAGAGAGAAAGAAAAGAGGACAGACCGGAGCTTCCTGCTCAGGTTGGACTCCAGGTGACGGATTCAAAGACTGAATTTTTCATTTCCAAAAGTACTCC
Source organism: Lutjanus erythropterus (assembly GCF_056507025.1). NCBI lineage: Eukaryota > Metazoa > Chordata > Actinopteri > Lutjaniformes > Lutjanidae > Lutjanus > Lutjanus erythropterus. Next base: position 32,152,448 of record NC_139337.1, read on the forward strand.
GAGGCCGGAGATATACGTGCTTTTAACTACGTGTTCACAAATGCATCATCTGTTTGGAGCGACGGTTGTGTACGTCCTCACAAATGACTACAACTGTGTCTCCGGCCAACATGTTTAAGTTTATTACGGCTGTAGCCACGAGCCATGAGTGTAAATTACAGCCACGAAGACTCAAAAATCAAGTCTATAAAATTATTGAACTACACTATTTGTTTTTTTTTAAATGTGTCTACTATTTAATTGAATTGTAATGCGCATTTTATTTCCAACATGAAGGTCTAAGAGTGCCAGAAATAAAAATCTGATTAGCAGAAATGTTGCTTATCTTTTTATTTATTTATTTATTTTAAAGTATTTCATTCCAAGTCTAAAAATACTATCGTCAGCCCCACCAAAAACACGGAGGACTTGATCTCACTGGATGCTAAAGTCCTGCTTCAAATCCGTTTTGAAATCTTCTCCAAAAGTCACACTAAAAGTTAGAAAATTAGCTAAAGAGAGCTAAAGAACTTTGTTGGAGGTTTTCCCCTTCACTTCAATGGAGTGCTGCAAAAAAAAAAAAAAAAAAAAAATCCTAAAACCCAAAAAGGAGTTAGCATATTAGCATCTCTGGTCTCCTTGTCTGGAAGTTGGTGGGTTTTATATGAAATGTCTGTGGTTTAAACGTCAGCTTGTTACTTCTGCTGATTCCACCTGCGCTTCAAAAATCATAAAAGTGGTGTTCATTTGTGGAGATTATCTTGCTGAATAAAACATGTCAGTGTCACAAACTTTTGTTTTTCTGCACTGATCCAAAATCCAACAAAAAAAAGTCCATTGTTGTTGTTTGTTTGTTTTTTGGAGGGAACCAGAGCGATGCTAACTTCAGAGTTAGCCTACAGAAACACTTCCTCCCTGCAGCACTCCATGCAGTTGCAGTTTTCTGACGGTTCGTGGCCGTTGAGAAGTTTAGAAAGACCTCTGACCGAATAAGTCGACAGCTAACATGTTGATGATATGTAGCAACCCTAGCTGGTCAGTTAGCTCCAGATGCTAGCTATTATAGATGAAACATTTCATGTCTGTATGAAGCTAAATGTTTAAACCATTAAAAAATAAACTTGTATTTCATTGAATCATGAATGAGACCCAGAGCACTAATGAATAAAATAACTGTTTCCCTGGAAACCACCATCAGGAACTTCCTGTCTGTCCAATCAGATGCTATGAGGACTTTTGCTAAAGTGGAGAATAAAAAGCACTTGGATGAAGAAAAATGTAGATTTGGCTCATAATTAAAATTCTAAACTTACTTTTCTGGGATAGACCTTTCAAGCTAGGACACAAAAATTAAACAAGACGTCTCAACTCCCATGAGCGGCAGTTTAGCGGTGGCCATCTTACGTCCTTTCTGTTAGCTTAAAGTAGCAGCTAGCCAAATGCTAGCCCCACTAGTCTCCGAGAACCACAACAAAGAGAATAAAATCAGATTTAAAGCACAAGAACAAACATCTTAAAACAACTTTTATATTTACTTTGTCTCTGGATGTTTACATGTTAGCATGTTAGCTTGCTAACTGAAGGTGATTAGCATTAGCATGCTACAAACATACGACTTTACCCTTTTATTTCGTCATTAAATCAAGATTTAGAAATTATTCTACATTCATTCACAGAAGTTCTTTTAATTTTTGTGGATGTTTTTTAAATTTGTTATGAATGTGACACTTTATTTAAAATGTTTGTCAAAGAATCTCCAAAAAGAACTTGCACTTTGGGAAAATGTATGTTTTCACATGAATAAACATGATATAAACCCCTTAAAAAATCCTGAAGCTGTGGCATTTTAAACTGTATTTAATGGAGAAATTGATAATTGAATATGTGATTAAAGTATTTTGGTTTGAAGAGACACCAGAGACATAAAGTTTAACATTTCCCCAGAGTCCCAGAAAAACAGGAGGATTTCTAAAGATCGGTTAGATCTGTGCGTTCACTTTGAGAAATAAAGATAGGAGGAGGTTTTTGTTCTGGAGAGAACATTCAGTGTTCAGTTTTAGTTTGCTTTAGAACACCAAAGAGTCGAGTTTGTGCACTTGTTTGCGTGAGAGAGAAAACTGTTAAAGTCACATTCAACGATGCTGAAAAAGAACAAAAAAAAAAACTGATTTATGTCCATTTTGTGTGAAAACAAAACAGAAAATTCAGAATCTCTGAAGTCTGTTAAAATGTGGTGTCGTTTGTCGACCAGCGTCTTAAGATCGCTGGCTGATGTTTTATTTATGCTTTATAGTTTTTTGTTTCAGATTAATTTAGTTTTTGGTCATTTTGGAACAAAATTCTTCAGTTTTTTTTTTTTCATTGAGTTGAGATGCTTTTATTTCCTTCCTTTTCCTCTCCCTGCACAGCATAAACTCCATTTCCCACAATGCTTTACTCTTTAATTTTATCTCATCGTAAACTGAAAAAGACAATCCACAGTCGCCTTGTTCTGTTTTTTTGGGAGAAAACAAACGTCCAATCAGATTTAAGAGTGTTTCTGTGTCGTATGTGTTTCTATCAGTATTGTTGACTCGTTCACCAAAAGTTTCGGAGTATTGGTCCCCTTTTTTCAATGAAGTCACACGTTGTTATGTTTTTATTTTTTATTTGATCTTTTTGTCGGTATTGTTTTAGAAGAGCGTGGAGCCTCTTCTTCTGGACTATTTGGGACAAACTCATTGTCCATCCTGTGTGTACATGGACACATACAAAATGTCAGTGCAGAAAAAAGCCTAAAAAAGAAGCAAAAAAAAAAAAAAAAAAAAGGAATAAAAGAAGTGGTTGTATTTGTTCGGATTTTGTTCTTTTTATCGAGACAAAAAATACTGACACTGAACGAAGTGGACAAAGAATAAAAAGTCTATTTTTTATTCTGTATATATGGAAATCAAGATTCCAGTATGTTGCATTGCTTTGTTGTACAAATCAAATGTGCTTGTGGCATTTTTCTAATCTAATTTATTTTACTGTATTGTTTTGTTTTTGTTTTTTGCTTCACCATTAAAGTTTAAAGGATGTACACAAATGAAATGACTCTTTGGTTCTTTAAATCTCAGGAAAAAAAACAAAAACAAAACTTTCTCTTCCCCTAAATTCCTGATATTTTCCTCCAGTTTAAAGTAAATGTCCAGATGGTGAGTTGTGTATTAAATAGTTCCATGTCTTTGGCTGAAGTAGGTTGTTTCCCCCCACCTACCAAACTCCATTAACATTTTGCTCAATTTAACAGTTCTTAACATCTCTACTTTATAGAATATTCACAGTGATTTCTTATGACTCATTAACAGACACTAACTCATTCAGCTACAATTCTGCATTAATTTGAACTGATTTAACGTGAAACAGACAAACAAAACAATTATTTCTGTCCAGAATATAAATTTCAAAGAGGGACGTTCATGTCAAGTGAGGCGAGTATTTCAACTTAATCTGTTTTCTTGATCTCTGATGACACCTCATGGTCATTTTCTGATTTACTCCCGTAAATATGTTACACATTTCTCCTTTAACATTTTAACAAGCTTCAAGCAAGTCCCAAGTTACTGTGGTGAGAATCAGGTTGAGTCAAGTCCATGCTACAAGTCAGGCAAGTCACAGGTCAAGTCATATGAAATCTCCAAGTTTCCACATTTAAATCAGTTCAAAGACGGTCAGTCAAGGAGGCGGGATCCTGAGAGGTGCACACTGCTGAGTTAGCTGTAAATCTCGTTCACGTACCTTCCTCTGTGTGTTTTCAGTGATGGATGAAGACGGATGTTGTGGTGGTCGTTGCGTAACGCTGCTCTCTTCTTACTCCAGTCACTGACAACATAATCCTCGAGTACAAATTTGATTATTTTTGGATTAGCACCCTCCATGTTAGCTGCCCTGTGCGTTGGCCTCTGTTTGTCTGCAGTATGTTGCCAGGTTACGAACATTGCACTCGAAATCCCCCAATCATGTATCAAAAAAAACAAACAAAAACAAAACATAACTTGTGCAAACATTTAATTAAAAAAAACAAAAACTCAAGTCCTGACTGAAGTTAAAATGAGTCTCTGCCAACACTCCAGTTTTTCCCGTGTTTCTCTTGTGTTTCAGGTCCATCTTCTTGTGTGGCCTGAACCTTCATTATGAATTAAGTTTTGTGTGTTTGTCTCACACACGCCTGGTTCAGGGTGTAAAAACATGCATTGCACCTTCAGTTTCATATTTTGCATCCTCTTGAAATTTGAAGAATAAATGACTGTTGGGCGCACGGACTGTGCGCCTCCATGCGCCCCTCTGACACAGCTGTAACTCTTCACAGCTGAATCACACTACATGCTTGAGCAGCGTGTGTGTGTAGTGTTACCTGTTGGTTTTCATTTCAGCAGCCATATTAACCGGTCAGAGCGTCCATACGGCCTTCATGTGCAGCACTGTTCACGCGTGTCGGGTGCAGCTGCAGCCGCACTTCATCTGGAGATTAAGAGACTTGCCTATTTTTGAAGGGTGCAGTTCTTGGCAAAAATACACATTAAAATGATGTGTTGATGGTCATATTGACATTATATCAGCAACAGGACACCTCTCACTGCAGTTTCACTGTCTACTTCTGCATCACAGACATGAAAAAAATCTCATCTCATCTCTCAACAGAGTTTTTCTTCTCTTCATACTCTGTGTAGAAGGATAGAGGTTTGAGCAGCAGAAGCGCAGCCTGTGTGGACACCGCGGTGTACGTGAGCAGTTCAGGGACAGCGCCGTCATGCTCTGCTCCCACAGGTAGGATGAGCAAACTGTCACAGTGAAACTTCGACAGCTCAGCAAACGGAAACATCAGGAAATGTTTCACATGTACCAAGTTTTTATCAACGTTAGTTAGTGAGAAATTCTCACTTGAGTTCCTGTTGCATCCTTAAAAGAAAAGTATGTTATTCAGCAAATGATCAAACTCACGTTCCCCAGTGTCTCCATCGTCATGCTGGACATCAAAATTAGCGCACATGAACAGCTGACCTGCTAGCTAACGTCAGCCAACATGTGACGTTATGTGATGAGCAGCAAAAGTTAAAAGTTTAAAGTAAAGTTTAGCAGGTTATTGCTGTGTAGTGTTTGCTAACTGTGAACCCACAGAGTTAAAAAATCTCTCTGATCTGATGGACTGACACTTTACAACCAGCAAGCAGCAAACCGGGTGGTCAGTTCGGTAAAGGCCGAAAAAACTCCTCACATACTGTCACACACACGACAGACATAACAGTGTCATGAGTCTGCGTTTAATTCGGCGTGTTTCTGATCCACCAACCAGCATTAATACCACGTTTTCCTCCCGTGAAAACAATGCAGTTAAAGTAGACCTGTGATAATGTTGTCTGATGTTGACTGTGGTTAGTTATTGGTTTGATTAATGGTTTATGTGTTTGTATTGATTCATGACTGTTGCTGATCAGTTTAATTGATGTTATTACACCATCAGCCTCGGTGTCCGATATTTTGCCCCAATGAATTTGCAGTTATCGAAGGTCAAAGCACTAAATGTGACCCTTGAATAACTGCACTGTCAGGTTATTTATTTTAAGGTTATTATTAACAGTTACAGTCAGTCAGTGTTGTCACCATCCTGCATCAGGCTGTAAAACTCCACGCAGGTTTTTTGGCTCTGGTCCGTGTTGACATTTGTAACGACATAAACTCAACCTTGTTAAACTCACATATTAAAAAATCTGATTGCAAAAACCGACGCTGAGCATTTCCAGCTTCAGAGGACGAGCGCTCAGGGTCGAGGACGAGGACACTGGAGCGACTCCAGTCAGCGAGGAGGAGACACAGCAGGAATTCATTTCCTCACGCCGAGGAAAAAATGCAGCCTCTATTAAAGCTGTGATACATGAGGCGAGAGGTGGAGAGGTCAGCTGAAGCCCAGCAGTCTCCCCTCTCTGCACTGTTAAACTTTAAAGCTGCTAAACGGTGACACACCTCAGAGTTCAATCTGAGCTACTGAGGGAAAAATAAAAAGGCAAAGCTCTTCAGCAAGTGGACACAATATGAGAGACATGTTCAAAATGACATGAAATGACTTCAAATTTGACATTTTCTTTGAGTTGTTTTGACCTGAACACCTGCAGCAGGTGAGTCACATTTAAGGAACTTTTAAAGATCCCAGGAGAACGAAGAATGTCTTTTCCAGTGTTGTTCCTGTCGGTCAGAAGGTGAACTATTCTGCTGTCTTCTCTGTGAGAAGACAGACCTCTGTACAAAACTACATGTGTGCATAGAAACTGTCAAAAGGAGACTAAGGAGAAATAAACTGATCAAGAAACTGAATCATGCTGCATTTGTTCAATAGAGCCAAATTTATGCTAAAAGATGCTTTCCAGTATGTTTTTACCAAAATTTCATGCTCTGAGAATCTGCATCCTTTACCTTTTTGAATATTTTATATAGTTTGAAACAGCTGTGAGATATTAAGGTAGATAAAAGTCATGTAACAGTCAGCGCCTGATTGCTGCAATTTGTGTCAGAAATAGTTTGTCTCTGTAAGTTCAGACTCTACCAGGCAGAGACAAAGACAGATATCAACAACATCCAGAAACACTGCAGACGTCTCTGGACCAGAGCTCATCTGAGATGGACTGACGCAAAGTGGAAAAGTGTCCTGTGGTCTGACGAGTCCACATTTCAGACTGTTTTCACTAATCATGGACGTCGTGTCCTCCGGGCTAAAGAGGAAAAGGACCGTCCAGATTGTTCCCAGCACTGACTTCAACAGACAGCAGCTGTGATGGTATGGACGGATTCAGAGAGACACATGCTGCCATCACTGACGTCTTCTTCAGAGACGTCCCTGATTATTTCAGAGAGACGATGCTGAGACACATTGTGGACGTGTTCCAACAGCTATCAATAAGACGCCATCATGTAATGTCAATACAAATAAACTCAAAAGTGATTTTCAAATCAATTCTAAAAGGCACAGGGACCAATGGGAGGCGGGCGAGTGATTTTTGATTCATGCCAGAGAGGAGTGAGTTACAGTAAAATGACTGGATGACTTTTTCTGGGTCTGAATGAGGAGCGTGAGTTTAAGTTTGGAGATGCTTCACTAACACAGACACACTGAGGGACAGACCACTGAGATCCCTGCTGTGAACAACACCATGCTAACGCAGACGCCACCAGAGAGAGAGTTTGGTTGTGTTTGACCCTTTAGAGCCACTGTAGAGCATCTACTGTTCCTCTGTGCCATCACTGTGAGATCTTAAGTGAAGTCAAGTTTTAAAAACTCTGCAGATTCCACCCTCAGAAACTTCTGTTTCCACAGAAAGATCCTCTAATGAGTCTCAGCCGCAGCAGACAGACGGCATCGTCCAGTCAGAATCTGCCTGCGACTCCTGGCTGCTTTTAAACATCGCTTTAACGTGTGTTGTGGGTTTGACCACCAGGAAACCCCAACAAACAGCAGCAAAACATTCTGTGTGTGTGTGTGTGTGTGTGTGTGTGTGTGTGTGTGTGTGTGTGTGTGTGTGTGTGTGTCTGTGTGTGTGTGTGTAAGGCATCTCGTGAGCAGAAGTCGATTTGCACTGATGAGGTAATGGAGTGAGGTTTGTGTGTGTGTGCTGTTGTGAGGAGACAAAATTACATTTATTTTGAGAATGAAGGAGAAGAAAGTGTGTGTGTGTGTGTGTGTGTGTGTGTGTGTGTGTGTGTGTGTGTGTGTGTGTGGTTTGGGTTTTCTCTGGTCTGGTTTTGGGAGACTCCGTCCTGTCATGAACATATCTTGTGTTGTGATGTCATTCCAGGACGTGGCACACGTGAAGTGAACACACACACACACACACACACACACACACACACACACACACACACACACACACACTTTGCTTTACATGCAAAGACTGTCACGACCAGTTCAATCCATATGTCTTGTATTTGATTTAATTTCTCTGCAAAGTCTTCATGTCATCAAAGAATACGTGCAAACACAAATGAAAATGTGTGCAGGTTCAACATTTAAGTTTTGGACAAACTGACTGTCAGTGTGTTTTCTGAAGCATTTATGGATCATTTTCGATGCCCATCACTCATCTGACAAATGTTTCAGTCAGAGGAGGGAGACTGACTCGTCCCACGTCCTAAACTTTGAGTTTTGAGCTTTAAATTTATCCTAATATGCTCCATCTGTAATTTTCCACCTGCATGTTCTGCAGTTAATTTTCTGTTGATCACCTCACAGTGTTTAGTCAAAGGCTTCAAGTCCAAGTGAAGTTATTTGGGGATAAATTTGGGTTTTGATGCTCAAAACTTGGGTTTTGATTATCTGAACTTCGGTTCCAGTGGGCCACATTTGGGGTTTGATGGGCTAAACTGGGATTTCATCTACAACACGAGATCTTTGGTGGCCTGAACTTCAGTGTTGAAGATCTAAACTTGGATTTGGCCAAATGTGTATTTTGATGGTCAAAATTAGGTTCTGGTGGGCTCAACTGGGTTTTTGGGCAAGTCAAAAGGGTCCAGTCCAAGTGAAATCACGAGTCATTGGTCCACATCCAGTAGCAAGTCTTTTTTGAATTTTGCCAAGTTGACTCTTGTGCAGGTTCACACCTAAATGTTCCTGAATCACACCAATCTGAGGATACATTGTTTTTGGCTGGAGAAGGTTTTACAAACACAAAACCTCTGTGGATCAAGAGGGAGAAATTCTGAAGCAGGGCTGAGCAGTGCCACCGTATCAGGTTTTCTTATACATTTATGGTTACGACACTGTCGACCAAAGTGACAGTGACGGCTGTATCGGAGTTAGTGCAGATTGAACACATGGATGTTCTATTAATACTTATGAGTATCTGTCTGAAATCAATCAAACAGCCTCCTGTCTGTGTGCCTGTGTGTCTGCAGTATAAATAGAAGTCCCTGTTAATGACAGGAGGACAGTAAAATGAGTTGCAGATGACACGGCCCCGCCTTGACAGTCACACATCAAAAGATCAGCGACCCGCTGCTCTTCTATCTTTGTGAGGACCAAGTGTGAAACCTGCACTGAGGACGACGTTAACCCGTCACCAGTCCTGCACGGAGCCGTCTGACAGCTGGGACCTGGGCGAGGTTAAAGAGGGACATGTAACTGTTGTGGTTAAGGTTGAAGTTAGATGCTGGAGAATGCGTTATGTAAATATGGGCGCTCACAAGGATAGCAGTGGAAATGTGTGTGTGTGTAGATGAAAGGGAACAGCAGACCACAGCAGGGTGTTTCCCTGCCAGCAGAGCAGCCGCTGTGGTCCACCGCCGCTCCGCGCTTCACTGTTTCAGGAGGTGACGTGTTTTTGGAAAAGACACCGTCAATCTGTGACAGAGTTTACGTCACAAGCAGAGAGTCTTTAAACGCTCAAGTTTGTAAAACCGGAACATGATTTTATTGAAGTGGAGTGTAGCGGGTCACAGAGAGCTTCGGTCAGTTAGTTTGTTTGTCTTATTGCGTATTTTAAAGGGTTAAAATTGAATCAAGGCAGCAGTAGAACAGAGAGGTAAAATTACTGTTGTCAGAGCGATTATATGCCTGTTATAAAAAGATCTTTCTCTTTAGGGATCCGTTCCATCGTTCTCAATTTGAACTGACTCAAAAAAAAAAACATACTGCAGCAAGAACAGTCAGGATTTAGATCCCGTCATAGAACAACGTGTACTGTAATATTACTGTGGCCTTGAACAATTATCCAGACTGTGCTGCACCTCTCTGAAGCATTGGATTCAACCAATCACTGTATTTTATTGGACAAACTTTCTTTGATTGGAATAGATAAACAGTCCATTAAATGGTTCTATGATTATCTCTCAGGTAGAACGCAAGTCTGGTTTCCTTAGCGTTAAGACAGATGTACCACAAGGGTCCATTCATGGTCCAGTTTTATTTACTATTCATGTTAACAATATTCTTAATCTGGCCAGTTGTACAAGCTGCTTTTGATCTATTTCAGGTCCCTCTCAACAAACATGAGACTGATTTATATTCTGGCTCACTTTCTAATTGGTTTATTATCGGTTACACCCAAAGCAGACCCATGAATGAATCAAGGCAGTTGTGCGCAGCTGATAAGGTGTGTCCTGCCCTGTGCACATGGCAGCAGGCGCCAGAGGTGGATTTGAACACGCCTTGAATAAATTTAAACCTTGACACTTTGAACCAAGTACTTTAGATGACCTCTAAATATTCAAAAATAACGGACTGTTAAGATTTCTTTGTGCAACAAGTTTGCAGTGTTTTAGGTTTGTTTCTTTTATTTTTACAAAATATATTTTCCTGCTAAAAACAATAATTTATCACAATAATAATTTATTATATATCACTAAGCTCCTTGGCTTGTTGTATGGTGGTTTATGTGGTTTATGTTTGGTGATATTGGGCAACAGTTTCATTTTGAGCTTTCAGCATAATGTAATTCAAGCTGTCTGAGAGAAAAGCAGACTTCTACTCCTCCTCCAGACTCTGTTTTCAGCCTTTAGTAAAACTTTGGTCAATCACAGGTCAGTAAGACAGCTGATTGTTGAGTCTCACTCCCAACGTTGGTGATTAGTCAGCTATCTTTGTCCAGAATCACTTCCAGCACCTTTAAAGTGGATTTCACTGAGAGGTGGCTAATGCAGTGGAAGGAGAGAGGGATCAGATTAGGCTCCGCTAAAGAAAGCACTCTGCGTAATTTAACATGGAAGTTTTTCTTGACAAATTGCAGACATGGACGATTTGCACGGGAATAAAATCAGTGAGGGCAATTATCACAAATTACTGCATTTCCCTGTGTGATAGCGGCTCTGTGAAAATCAGTCCAGTGACAGTTAGCTTACAGTACACAGGGTGTGACAGCAGAGTCATTTCCCCTCTGACGTCCAGCGACCGGGAATCTGACAGTCCTGCATGGGAAATAACAACGAAAGAGTTTTCTAAAGGAAATGTATCGACTGTGCAGAGCTCAAATTCATTGAGATTTTTGTTTCAAAGACTGATTTTATTCTAAAAAAAATATCCTAAGATAGAGTCAAATACTGAGCAGTGCAACTCTGCTTACGTTTCAATCCAAATGGTTCTTATCATTGGCTGGATAAGGGATGAGAAACTTCAGAAACAAGAGACATGAGTAAGTCTTTGCAGGCTAAAATGTCAACCAGCTCATGTGAGAATGTTTGCGCTGGTAATTTTAAGGATATTTCCAAAAAACTCAGAGGCGTTGTGGTCTGTGTGTGTTGTTAAAACCCCTTCAGAAACACTGAGAGATTCCACAACAATTCACATGTGCAAATTAGTTTGGTGATTTGCAGGTTGTACCCAAGTAGTATTGTTTCCTCGGCCTAACCACGTAGTTTTTGTGCCTTTATTTTGAAAGTGTATCCGAACTTTGCATATTAATGATTGCCAGTGTTGGGTTTGTCACCATGTTGATCCATCCATTCAGTAGTGAAGCATCTCCGTCACTTTGCTAGATCCAGTCAGAAAAGCACTCAATGATTTTTACATTTCTGTTTGTGTACAGGTTAAACAAAGAAGACACAAAGTGCTTCAGATGTGTTGGTAAGAGTATCCGAGGTAAGGTTTCATTATTTGAAAAGTATAAAGTCTCACAAAACGTAAATGCAGATATAAACCAGTAGAGCCTCAGAGTACTCAGTTACTTTCCTCGAACAGTAAACATGACTAACATCTGGTCTGAAACAGACTCAAAACTACCTTGAAGTTTTGATGTTGAGACAGACAGAACCAGGACCAACATGGCTGCCAGAAACCCTAAAAAGGTGTCTGTGACAGGCTGCTGAGGTGAGCTGCACCTTGTGACCATGATGAATCGACACTGACACATCAGCCAGAATAAAAACAGGTTTATCTTTAGACTGTAAGAGCTTAATAACATAATGACTACAGAGCAGGAAACTGTGTGTTCATATGATACTGCACACACAGTCTGAGTGTGTTTTCACAGGCTGTCTGTTCTGTAGAACTATTTTCAACTGTGATGTATGAAATTTAAGTATATTAAACACTGATGTTAAGCCCAAAATGATCATCAACCAACATGAGTTCAGAGGATCAGGACCAGTAGATCACAAACTCTCATTACTCAAGCCTTAAACCCACACCCAGAAACTTCAGTGCAACTTTGGAGCAGTAAGACAGTTTTGGCCAAAAAAATTTTAAGTGTCCATGAAAACTCATTTAATCAGCAGCCAGCTGAAGAATGTCTGTGAGGAACATTATGTAGAGGCTGGATATCCTCTGAAGCTATTTTAATCATGGCATAAAATGCAAATGGGGTTAACCCGAGTTTCTTTTAAACCACAGAAAGCCATAGAGAGCGACAGGAACGCCGTCCCAGGTCAGCAGGATTGTATCTGAGGTTGGTGGTTTGGCCCTGACGAGGCCGAGGCCTCTGAACCTCAAACTGATTTACAGTCTTTCATGGAAAACACATTTTGTGTTTAAATGCTCGGCTGAGACGTTAATTAGACTTGTGCTGTGAGTTCTTATCTCCTGCAGGGTTTAGTTTATAGTCTGCAGATTCCACTGAGTCACAGTAACTCAGGCCGGATGGATCCAGCAAATGAAACAGCAGAGTCAGAACCAGAAACTGTCTGGTACCCTCATCAGACTGAGACCCAAATGATTAACCGATCATTTAGTGTTGGCCAGAGACCTCGTGGTGTTCACCAGACAAAACCCTTTGTCTCCTTTGGGTTCCATTTAGATTACATTACATTTGCATTCTTTAAATGGCCAGCAGGGGGCGACTCCACTGGTCTCCCCTTTTCCTGGCATCTTCAGCTGTCCTGTCTCAAATAAAGCACAAAAAGCCCCAACAAAGTATATTTTAGAAAAGTTCTACATTAAAATACAGCACTTCATGTATGTAGTGCAGCTCTATCTGAACTGTTTGTGTCTCTGCAGGAGAAAGCACGATGGCATGCATTTTGGATCCACTCCCTCCTCACCGCAATGGACCAGTGCAAGTTTTCCAGTTGCTTTCTTCTGAATGGCTTGGCCAGAAGGGAAAGAAATCAAATAGCAGCTGGACTCACCAAGTTACATTAAGGCTGCATTACCCACATTAAGTGTGAGTAAGGAGTCTGAGATTGATCAAGCAGGGTCAGAAGAGAACAGCAGTTCTTTGAGTGAGGAGAAAATCAGTTCCAGCAGTTCCTCCAGTGACAATTAGCCAGTATTGGCACCACTACCGATTTAAGGTGGGGATGGAGTAATCCAAGTTATTACAGGCATTAAAGAAGGTGAAACTCATTCAGTCTCATTAAAAACATTTTTGGAAGACTGGGGAAGCTTCCCAGACTTTTACAGTTTGTATCAGAAGATCTGCTGCAATCGAGGAATCGTCTGCAGGACCCACCTATGATCTTTGAGCCTGATCCCATATGCTTCAGTGTCCCAGCACTTCATTAAGTATTATCATGATTCTGAAATACACATCTGCAATTAATAGTGGTAGGCTTGACTGCCCAAGATGTAGTTGCAAACATCTTGTCCGACTGGAGAATGTGCAAAACAAAATCAAGAGAGATGGGATTCAAGCAGACCCGAAAATTGAACCCTGAGCCTGCAGTGGTCACCACACGGAGGAGCTGACCTGCAGTGGTGACGAGGAAGACAATGATCCAGGTGAATGCACAGCAGTGGAGGGAGGAAATCCCAGGTCCCTGTACTTTGTCTGTTGCCTCGTAGTAAGTTCCAAGAAGGTCTTGAACATGTGGTTCTGGCACATAACCGTCCCTAAAAAGGTTGGGGACACCAACCTTCAGCCTCATTCACAGCACCATCAGCCCTTATATTTGGACCTCAGTCTGAAAAAGGAGACGGGTTCAGTTCAGTTTGTGGTACGGCGTGTCATATGGATCACATCAAACCGTCAGTCCACAGACCTGAGTCTGTCTGACTGAAGCAGTGATCTGGCCTCAGTCTGAGCTTCACTTTGATTAACTGCTGCCATTTGTTTCCCATCATCCTCCTGCGAGAGGAACGCCTGACTATCACGTCCGCATCACCTCCTAAAACACATTATCATCAGCTCACGTCAGTGCAGTGGCGCTGACCTCGCTCACTGTCTGTCATCTCTCAGCTTTTATCTGATTCTACGGTTCACGTTGCTTTTCACGCTGCTTTCTGTGAGCTCTGCTGTTAAGACGGCACACAGTAAATCCTGCAGCTGCTGAAGACCTCAAGCTGTTAACTCATGTCTCTGACTGTTACACTGAAGCTTCCTCTTACCACTTTCATATGTGAACATACTGCTTTACCCCGACTGTGTCTGTCCGGAGGAGAAAAAAAAACAAAACCACACAAGGCATCAGTGTGAAATGTTGAGGTCTGCAGGTAAAGATCCCTCTGTGTGTCATCGTAACTGATCCATGAGCATGAAGGCCTCCATGATGTCTTCAGACATTCTGTTCACTGTGGATAAAACATCTTCTGTCTTTGACAATCAGATATTAGTAATGAGGGCGTCATTGTAACAGCACGTTTATACACCTCTTAGTTTTTTAACACATTTTTAAATTGTCTGAAGTTGTGAATTCTTTTCTGGGACACAGAGACAGAAATAAAAAAATTAAAGCAAACCAAAACATTTCATAAATCACATATAGTTTAAATCTATATAAATCATTGAAGAATAGATTTTCACTGAGACACTGGAATTACAGTGATGGTATTAATATTTATTTTTGTTTTTTTTGGTCAGACATGATTTATCCCAGTTCTCAAGACTGGGTGATGTACAAAGTATTGTCTTGTGTTCTCTCTGCTGATACAAAGTGCTGCAGCACACGTTCCATGTTTCTACAGACTGTCACCAGTTTACGTCAAAGTCCAACAAAGTAACAGTGAGACTCTTTCAGGCGGTGGCACGAGTTTGATTGTGGACAAAGTAACAGTGAGACTGCGAGTCCAACACGGAGACAGAGGACGGTCTTCTGCAGAGTTACTGTGTGACAGCAGCTTCAACATGAATGAAATAAATCAAATTCTCTAATTCAGCCCAACTGTTTTTAACCAGCAGGCTTCAAGCATTTAATTACTTTATTGATTGATTGATTGATAGTGGTGTATAGGTGACATATAGTGCAATATATATATGTGATAAGAACAATTAAACACTGATTTTGACTTCAAAGGAAGTTCATGCTGATAAAGACACGTCTGTATCTCTTGTCAGACAGCAGCAGAGTGAACAGGCTGTGAACAGCTGGACAGATGATGTCTTTTACTGTCATCTCACCTCCCTGATATCACTGATGCTCTGATGGTTGATGGTACCGATCGTGTTCTAGGATGTTTTAATGACCCACTGTCGAGTCGTTCTGTCCTTGCACCATGTACAACGTATGTATAACTCCAGTCAGGATGCTTTCTGCTGCCCTTCTGTAGAAGTTGACAAGAACTTGGCGCAGGAGTTTTGCCTTGCTGTTTCTGAGCCTTCCTTACCTCCTTTCTCCAAAAATCAGCTTCTTGGTTTTGCGGACGTTGAGCAGGAAGTCGTTTTCTGTGCACCGCTCTACAGGACGTTGTTTGAAATCTAGCCGATGATGGTGGTGTCAGGTGCTGCAGTCGTCGGCGTACAGCGTGAACAGGAGGGGGCCGAGCACGCAGCCCTGTGGGACTCCAGTGTCGAGCTGTAGAGTGGAGGAGGTGAAGTGTCTGGTGTCTGTTTGTGAGGAAGACAAATATCCAGTTGCAGAATGTGGTTCTCTGATGTAGGTGTTGTTCTCCTCAATGTGAGAGAAGACTGAGTGGAGGACAGTGAAGATGGCATCATCTGTGGATCTGTTGGTTCTGGATCAAACTGGTGAGGGATCAGGCTAACTGGGATGCTCTTTAAGTGCTGGAGGACCAGTTTCTCAACACATACAGGAGAGAGAGCCATGGAGCGGTGGTCATTTAGACTCTGCAGACTTTTAGGCTCAGGGATGATGGTGTCTGTCTTCAGGTGGGAACGTCTTCCTGTGACGGTGATCAGTTAAAGATGTCAGTAACAACATCTACGAGGGGCTGACACATGTTTTTTAGACAGTCAGGGATGTAAGGAAAGAGGCAAACTCACTTTGTAAAATCTGAATCAGCTGATTGTTTCTTTGGTCCATGGATGAATTTTCCAAAAGTTTTCAAACCACTGTTGCAGTCAGACCATCAAAGTTATAACCTCTCCATTCACTGCAGGTCAGTCAGCGTTCTGTAGGAAGTCATTTTCATTCCAACATGAAACCTGCAGAATCAACACCCTCTTCCTCCTCCTCTTCCTCCTCCTCTTCCTCTCAGTGATGCACACTGCAGAGCGAACAGAAAAACTTTCTGCTGCTGAGGCATCATGAGGGATAATAATGTCCTAATAGGCTAATTACCAGGCTGGCTAGCTCACCGCTGAAAGGTCATGCACGTTAGATTAGTCACCATCATTACAGTGAAACAAGCAAAAAGACAAATATATCCACAGCAGTGTGTCCGTCCCACCCACAAAGTTTTGAGGTTAAGGACGGAGTTAGTCATCAGCCGGGTTCAGTGTGGTTCAGTCTGACAGCAAACACTTCTACCGTCTTGTTTTGTTCACATAAAACATGTATCACCTCTTCCTGAGAAAGGGGACAAATCAGTGGTGTTGTTGAAAAACTATTCTTTAAGGATTTATATAGATACAAACTATGTGATTTATGAAATGATTTGGTTTGCTTTAATTTTTTTTATTTCTGTCTCTGTGTCAGAAAACAGCTTCTTGTCCCAGACAAGAATTCACAACTTCAGACAATTTAAAAATGTTTTTAAAATCCTTCAAAATCTCAAACTAACAAACCTACTGATAACAGAGGTGTATAAATGTGTTATTACAGTTGGTTTTGCTTTAAAATATATATTTTTTATGAAAATGTTGGTTCTTTAAAGTTGTGTCCCTGATGATTTTATTTGAACTTTTTGTTAATGTGGTTTTTAGACACCAGAGTCTTTTGCTGGGATTCACTGTGCACATAACCAGCTTTGTGTTCAGTTTCTATAAACCACCGAACAGTTTATAATAATAATTCATTATACTTGTATAGTACTTTTCAAAATACCCAAAGACACTTGACAAAAAAGTAAAGAGAAAGGAAGAAACAACATACAACAATATAGCAAACAACAAAAAGAAAAACAAACAAGCAGGGGATGAGGAGACGTCTGATAAATAATAAGACAGGACACTCAACACATCATACTGTTTATCTCCACATTAACTTCACTGCACCAGTGGACCAAGAAATATTACAATCAAAATGAGAATTATGAGCTAATGTTTCTTATATTTATGTTAAATACTGTCAGTCCTCCTGACTCCCATTAGATCTGAGTGACTCAGGAGTCTGAATAAATATTGGTAATTTCTTAATAATAATAATAATAATAATACATTATTTTGTGAAATAGATATATATTTTTAAATTAAGTTAGGTCTACTTCAAATGAAATCCATTTTTTATCTGATGGCCTTGGTGCCCTGATGTTTTGTCCTCGTGTTCTTGTCCCTAAAATGATAAACGGTTCACGAGCTGAAGTTGGACGGAGCCTGACTGAAGGAGCAGGACGCAGTCTGTGGCTCCTCCACTGTGATTGGACGGCTGAGTAAAACGTGACAGCGGCGACTGCAGCGTTTACCCAGAGCCAAGAGCAGAATATACACTCAGCACCTCGTCAGGCTCCTGCTGTTTTAAACAACTGAAAACCGTGTCTGTCCTCAGAGGACAAACCCCGTTATTACTGAGGTTGATGCTTTGACCAGATTTGATCCAAATAATCTTCAGCTTTTCTGTCAAACCTGCTTCATGTTCTTGTTCTTGTTTCATGTTCTCTGTCTGTTAACATACAGGTTACAGACTGGATCTTCTGGTTCCTGTCCAGTCGTCCATGTTTCCTCTCCTGCGGTCTTCAGGGATTCCTGCTGTCATATCTGTATATTTACTGCTTTTACTCCCCAACTGCCGCCATGAATTGAAAACTCATCTCCCAGCCTCCCTGTGCTCCTTAAATCATCTCCCCATCCAATACTTCCCCTCTCCCCTCTGCAGTGTCCATGTTCTCCCACCGTTAACATCTAATATATGTAAAGCATTGAAATGGATGTGTATATAAGTGCATGTAGCAGCCAGGGAGATTATTTCTGGAAAGACACAGTTTTTCAAACGACAGTTTCAGGTGATTTGAGCCCCAAAGACTAAATCTAAGTTCCATTCAGCTGCAGCTCAGAAATCTGAAGACCTGAAAAGTCCCAAACTCTCTCTAATCGGTGAGAAAGCAGCAAATGTAGCTTTAAAAAAATGTTAAAAAGTGATGCAGAAGAGACTCTGCTGTCAAGGTCTGAGATCCACACACACACACACACACACACACACACACACACACACACACACACAGGGGCCAGGGTCAGGCTGCGAGTTATCAGTCCTGTTGAGTCTTGAGTGTCACTGTGGAGGACAGAACAGGGCTGGAGGATAACACTGTCACTGATAGGAAGAGTGTGTGTGTGTGTGTGTGTGTGTGTGTGTGTGTGTGTGTGTGTGTGTGTGTGTGTGTGTGTGTGTGTGTGTGTCAAGTTGTGTCAAGGCTGCTGGTTTGTTAGTCTGTAAATAAAAAGCAGATTTATTGTTTGTTTTTTGGGCGACTGTGTATTTTGAGTCTAATAACCATCAGTGTTTACAGCTGCTTTCACTCGTCTCCTGTTCCATCATTCAAAGTGTTGAGATGCTGACAGCAGAGAGGACGATGTGGAGACACAGATGACGACCAAATACTTTTATTACCAGCTTTATTGGTTTTCTTACTCTGAAGATGGATGTACTGAAAATACAAAACACAAGTTCTCACTTTTGTGTTTAATCACTTGTTTGTTTTGCTCACATTCTGTTTCTGAAAAACCTTTGATTAAAAATTTGAATTATTACTGACATTACATAACCCTCTATGGTACACAATATAATGCCAGTTGGTAAGAAAAAAATGTAATTTAAAAATGTTTTCAAGATTTTTTTTAGGGTGCATTGAAACAGTCACAGTCTGATTAGGTTTAGATAATAAAACTGGTTAGGATTAGAAACGGATTAGAATAACTACACACACATCCTGTGACAGAAGTGATGTGAGGAACATCACGTCCGTGACAAAATTTTAAGTTACTCAAAACTTTAAACGACTCTACGTTAACTTTTTGTTCCACAAAGGACATGAACCTCAGTCTCCTGGGTGAAAACCCTGTTCTTGTTTGAGCCGTCCATCCACCATCCTGCCTCCTCCAAATGTGGACTTTCTCGCTCCTTATGTTATTTATTTGTTATTATTAAAGTTTTGTCTTTTTAAATGTAAAATCTTATTCAACAACAGCAACAGTCGGACAAAACTAATGAATGAAGATGAGAAAAAGACAGACAGAAAGATGAAGGTTAAATTTTACATCATGTGATCTGCTGATGGATACAGAGATACTGTAACCTTCAGTCTGTGTGTGTGTGTGTGTGTGTGTGTGTGTGTGTGTGTGTGTGTGTGTGTGTGTGTGTGTGTGTGTGTGACGTGTCCAGTGTTTGTGTGTGTACATATTGATTCCTATGGAATCAGTTTGGTAGAATTTTCATATAATAAATCATTTCATGTGATCAGGTGTGATTAACAGATGCAGTTTCCAATTTCCAGACATTTAAAAGCAAATAATTAATTAATTGGACTCAATTAAAAATAAAGTAGGGGAGACCAGGGACGGCTGTAACACTTCTTGTCTCAGCACCTGTAGCTCTTACTTATTATAAACAGCCATGTTTCTAACTTTTTTCCTAAATCATAATTTTGATTATGATTTACCATGTGGATGTTTTTTCTTTCACTTGCAGAAATTGTCTTTTATACATTTCCAGCCTTTTCCCATAGGTTGTGTTTACTTTTTGTGATGTTATTATTAATGTTAAAGTAAGACGTTTATAATAAATAAAATACATTGAACCGTTTCTCACTCTGAGTAATTCTACCTTCATCTAAAATATGAATCAGATCACTGATGATTATTATCCTACAGAAAAATACTGCTGTGAATATCTGCAGTCATTACAGTTTACTACATGTGATGGCTGCATGCTGATAATGCAGATGATATAAAAATAAATATTACAAAATTTACATTTTGGTTTAATTTCATGTTTAAAAAGATAAACTAACAATAAATGCATTCAGCTCTTAGTCTGGTATTTATCATGAGAGATAAAAGAGTCTGGAAGTCAAAGGTTAAAATAGCATTTATGGATGTTCTAGTAGTTTTGAGCTTGTGGCGCTTCTAGTGTTGATGATGATGACGACCTCGTGACCTCAGCTGCAGCGCCACCATCAGGACAACATTTACACCTGAACAATGAAAAGATCTAATATGATCAGAGACGGAGAAGGACTGTGAAACAGACTGTGTTCATTCATCTCATTCATCATCCTGCTGCTGAAAGGCCAGCCAACACATTCCTGCACACACACACACACACACACACACACACACACACACACACACACACACACACACACACACACACACTCTGTTGTGTGTCGTCTGTTTAATTTCCTGGCCTGCTATCATTTTACTCTGCAGAGTCGTCAAAATAGGATTAGAGCGTTTAATAAAGGATGATTCCCACCATGAGGAAATGACTCCACGGGGTGACACACACACACACACACACACACACTCACTCACACACACACCTACACACACACGCGAACAGATACACTGTAACACCTCAGGAGTCTTCACTCTGATCATCTGCTCAGCTTCTCAGTTTCCACCAGATTAATAAACACCTGAACAGTTATATAACCTCACCGCTTCACTCACACACACACACACACACACACACACACACACACACACACACACACACACTCTCACACAGTATTATCTCACCCCATGTGTGACCACATGTCTTCGGTCCCTCACAGGTTTCTGATCTTTTTCACTTCTCAGGACCAAAACAACGAGCAACAGTCACATTTATGGATGAATGTGATTGGCTGGAACCTCCGTCAATCAACTGAACTACACTCAAACTTCAACTTCGAAGCGCCGTTTCATCAGCGACATCATTTATTCACAAAGTCTGTTTCTGTTTTCATTCAAACAACTTCTTTCACGTCTGAAGGTGGTTATTTGACTTCCTGAGGTGCTGTGGGATTTTGTGACAACCAGACATTCAACACTTAGCTTTGGACAAGTAATGTGATTGGTTGACATGTCGAATCCAGCATCACTGGGACATTTAAGTCCTTGTGTTACTCTGCTTTCCATTGTTCTGTTGGTTTTCACTGTTTGCACAGTTGCGAGGTGGGAGGACTAATCAGAGTGGGACAAATCAAAGACCCTGATTATTTTGTTGGGAACTCTGACGGGTTTAGGCAAAATGAATAATTAATAATAATAATAATTGTTTATCAAATTTTATTTGCTATCAGTAAATAAAAATAAATGTTTACAGAGTAACATGTCATAGAGGCTATTTGACATTGACAAGAATACAGATGTGCCAACAAATAATCACTTTTAATGGAGAGGAAACCAGGAAGTGACGTCTGACAACTTAACTTGTCTCAGAGCTCAGCTGTTTTGTGGCTGTGTCACCGTTAATGTGAACATACCAGAACATACTGCCAGACAACAAACACTTTTTAGAAATATTCTGACTTTTGAATTTCCAGTGAATCCACAATGAGTCAGCTGAGACTTTCACTGCGTGTTCAGAACATGAAGCAACTCTGTCTGCTGCAGGAAGACAAAATCTGTCCCCTTCTGGTGGACCACCAGGTGACAGCCATGTTGGTGACGTATGTTCTGAAAAACCAAGTGTTTTCTGCAAAAAACAAACCTGGATTTTAATTTGTTATACAAACATCGTATCAGTGATTCATGGAACAATAGAAAGGTTGACATATATTTTTCTAAGATAACATCCTAGAGGGAAAACCGGAAGAGGAGGGACTTTGTCTCTCTATAGAGCTGAAACGAACTCAGTATGCCTTTTTACCTTGAATGTGTCATAAGAGAATCATGGATCACCTTGTCCCCTCACTGAAGGTGTCACCTGTGGACCAATCAGAGCTCTTCACTCTCTGTGACATTGTAGTGGAGGAGTGTTGATGAGTCACAGTGCCTACGATCAGGACAACTGAAGATGAAGAAGATGAAAATGATTGTTTCATCATACCACAGAGCAAGAAACAGTGAGGGAGGGTTATTACCACGGTGATGAGACAGGAAGTCAGGCAGTGTTGGCTTGATTGACAGAATCCTGAGATAACTAGGTGTGTGTGTGTGTGTGTGTGTGTGTGTGTGTGTGTGTGTGTGTGTGTGTGTGTGTGTGTGTGTGTGTGTGTGTGTGTTTTTCTTGCCCACACGTGCAGGAAAACTGGTGTCAATCAACCTTCATTAAATGAAACTTTACAAGGTTTTATTATAAATATAACTGCATGATGACAGTGGACTGGGTTACCTATGTGTGTATATATTGTCCAACCCAAATTCAAAAAAAGTTAGGACATCGTGTAAAATGTAAATAAAAACAGAATGCATAATGAAGAATAATTTGCAAATCATTTTTTACCTATGTTCAATTGAATATAGTACAAAGACAAGATAAGACGTTCCTTTACTGTATTCAGTTGAATAGAAGTTGAAATGTTTCTGCAAATCATTGCATTCTTTTTTATTTTCATTTTACAAAACGTCCCAACTTTGTTGGAATTGGAGTTGTATATTTGTATTATTTAGCATTTCTTGACGCCTTGATAAACGTAACACATCTTGAATCTGTACTTGAATTATTTCTACACATTTTATGACATTTGAGAAATTTAGTGCAATGAAAAGTAAAATATTTCCATCTAAAATGTAGTGGAGTAGAAAAATAAAGTAACTACTAACAAAAGTACAACATAACTGTTCTGTACATTCAGAGGTTTCATACTGTGAATGAGCTGTAACGGACAGGAGGACAGGAAGTGAGAAGGAAAAAAATAGAGTGGGGACTGATGAAAGGACAGGAAATGGGAAGAGAATGAGGCAAAAGAAGGAAGGCAGAGACAGAGTTATCGAAACACAAAGGAGTTAAAGTGTACGAGTGTGAGGAGGAGGAGGAGGATAAACTGGATACTGAAGAATTCCAGGTAAATAAGTTCTCTGATGAAGGCTAAATTCTGTGGAAAAAAAAAAAAGTTTCTTGAACATGGGAACAGGACAGGATAGCATGTAATAATAGCATAATTGACTCGTTAAGAAGGTTATCAAAGGCATTTCAGACCTCTGACGCACTACAGTGTGTGTGAATAGAATTAACTGCATGTTTCTGTTGATCAGAACAAAAGCAAGTATGACAGAAAAATCTCCAGATCAATATATTTAAACATAAATGATGATGACGCACAGAGGACATTCCTCCCACATCATGCTCTGATGTTTAGGCCTGTTCTCTGTGTTGTTCACTTAACACCATCGACTCATCTGTTTCCTGCGACAGACACGTACATCAATGTGCTGCTGCCACTTTGTTGTTGTCGTCTTGTGTGGTATAAAAACAGATGGACATTCATGGGTCCAAAAGGATGTGTAAGGGTCTTAACTGTGTGTTTGGTGGTCTAAGATACAGTAACCATTTGATGGTCTAAGATGGAATTTTAATGGTCTTTGGATGGAATGTGGGTATTTGATGATCCTAACAGGGCATTTGGTGGAAGCTCCACGGCCTAAACTAGATTTTATTCCATCAAAATGCTGCATTTGATGGCCCAGACTGGGAATTTGATGGTTTAAAGTGACTGTTTGATGGTCTAGACTAGGTTTTAATAGTTTAAACTTGAGGTTCTTTGGTCTGAGGTGGTTATTTGGATCTAAGCTTGGAATGCAATGGTTTTATTATTGGCATTTAATGGTTTGAGCTGGGCTATGATTGGCTGAAGTATGCTGTTTGATGATTTAAGTTGGGTAGCCTATGCTCTAAACTCAGTTCTAATCATCTCAACAAACCAGTGATGGTATGGACTTGGTTTATGATTGTTTCTGTTGCAGATTTGTCAGTTCAAACCTGGTTGTCAGTGTTATTAAGTGTGTGTTCAGCAGTCTACGCTCAGCATTTGATTGCATAAAATGGAATTATTTGATGTTTGATGATCTGAACTGGGTGGGCATTCATTGGTCTAAGTTCAGAGCTCAGTGGTCGTGATTTTAAAAAGCAGGCATTCTGTGGTCTAAGGTGGAACCTTGATGGTGTAAACAATATTTTATGGCAGGAAAATGGTGCATTTGATGGTCCACATTGGGAATTTGATGGTTGATGATCCAAACTGGGTGGTCAGTGGTGTTAAGCATGTGTCTAATGTTACGACCCCAAGTTGGACTAGGGGATGAGGGGTGCAACATTAAATAAATCTACCCGGGAGAAAAAGGAAGGAAGGAGAACTGAGACAAAGATGTAAACAAAAGTTCTTTTATTAATAAAGTGTGTCAAATTAAGTTAACTAATTAAACTAACAGGGTGTCCATGCTAGCCAGGGAGGCTAACAAGAACACAAGGACAGAAAACAATGAGTGCCTTTGCTAGCTGGCGGGACTAGCAAAGCACATGGGGGAACCCAAACGAGTGCCTTTGCCAACCATGGAGGTAACAAGGCACAGGAAACACAAAGACAAGTGACTTCACTAGCTGAAAGCGCTAGCAAAGCATTTGTCAACCACCATGAGTAGTCTAACCTGCTGCTGCAGGATTAGACTACAGACTAACAGACTGTAGTCTGGCGAATGGCCCTCTGGCCCTGATCGGCTGCACTCTGCAGGCTTTTAAGCACCAGGTCCTGATTGCAGAGCAGCTGCACCTGATGCCAATCACTGCAATCTGCAAGGGGGGAGGAGCAGAACCTGGGCACAGGTGAGCACAGCACCACACAGACACTGTGGCACTTAACACTAAAATGAAACTGTCCAAGGTTTTATGGTCTTAGATGGGTGCTCCTCCCTTCCTGTTGTACCCTCAGGTGACTTGCATATGTCCTCAGAAATCAATGCAAATGCAAAAACATGTTTAAAAAGCAAGTGTATCTCTAAACTAAGATGAGGACTAGGTTTTGTTGGTCTTTACGGGTTGTTTTAATTGTTGTTGCTTGGTATTTAATGGTCTAATTTGGCCATATGATAGTCTAAACAGAATTGTCTAAGATATATCTCAGATGTCTAAGGTGTGTATATGGTGGTCTAAAGTTGTTTTTTCATAGTCTCAATTGGCCATTTGATTATTATAGCTGCAGGTCGTTGGTCTGAATTGTGGTTTTGATCATCTGATCTGGTTTTTCATCAGTACAAAGTGGTTTGAACAGGTCTTTGATGCTCTTTGACAGTTTAAGTTTCATACAGAAGAGAAGCAGAGCTCACTGGTGTGAGTGTATCTGTTATACAGCTGAAATGAACTCAGTATGCCTTTTTACCTTGAATGTGTCATAAGAGAATCATGGATCACCTTGTCCCCTCACTGAAGGTGTCACCTGTGGACCAATCAGAGCTCTTCACTCTCTGTGACATTGTAGTGGAGGAGTGTTGATGAGTCACAGTGCCTACGATCAGGACAACTGAAGATGAAGAAGATGAAAATGATTGTTTCATTATACCACAGAGCAAGAAACAGTGAGGGAGGGTTATTACCACGGTGATGAGACAGGAAGTCAGGCAGTGTTGGCTTGATTGACAGAATCCTGAGATAACTAGGTGTGTGTGTGTGTGTGTGTGTGTGTGTGTGTGTGTGTGTGTGTGTGTCTTGCCTACACGTGCAGAAAAGCTGACGTCAAACAAGCTTCATTAAATGAGCTTCTGTTGTAGTAGTGAGTCCCAGAGTTCATGTCCAATCATCTCTGTCTCTGTCTTTCTCCCTCATTCATCCATCCTTTTATTCACTGTTTCCCTTCATTCATCATTTTTAAATCTCTCTCTGACTGAACTCACTCTCATCTTGTTCTCGGAACTCTCTCATGTCTTTCTTATCTTTTGCTTTAGACGTTTTATTAACAACTTTGTTCTTGACTCTTTTTCGTGTTCTTATTGGTCTTCAGTTGCTGTCCTATTAATAGTATGAGCATTAATTCATGGTCTTTCTCAGTTTTTTGTTGAGGACAGGGGCTGTGAGGAGGGATTTTGAGAAAAACACGACATCAGTGCTGACCACTGGGGAATCTATTTTAGTTTTTAGTTTACTAAACTCTCTGTGGATGGTGTCCTTTTAACATCCAGGCACCACAGTCCACAAGTAATTTAAAGTCTTCATTCTGTCCTGGGCTTCGTCCTTCTGGCTGATAAAGGTTGTTGGGTCTGTATGCACCCTCAAAAGAATACCTGAAGACACAACTCTTTATCTTGATTCACAGTAAATACTCCCCTAAAAAGATACGAGAATTAGTCAAAGATTGAGTAAAGCACGATGCTCTTTGTAGTAAGACATAAGGTCACAGTCCCATACGTACAAACTGAATGTATGACCTTGAGTTTTTGTTCTACAGCAGAAACAAACTAAAGAACTGCTCAGGACTCAATGATTAGAAATACTGATCTGAACAAAATGGAAGGTTGGTTCATTTTGTTGACGTGCTCACTCTGTGTATTTATGTAGATTCTGTCTGTTTTAGTCTGTGATTGAGATGCACACTGACTGACAAACTGACAAACAACTGACTAATGATTGTAATCACTGACTGTTGGAGGGCAGCCCCACTGCTCCACCTCTGTGTGTTTTATAAGCAAGCTCATCATGGTTCAGTAGAAGAGAGGAACTTGATTTCAGATGGTGTACCGTTTATTGCGGATAATAGATGTAATAATATTTCATTTCTTGACATTTTGTTAGTTTAGAAAAAAGGCTAAGAGAGGTTGTGAAATTAGGAACATTGCTGCTTAAAAAAACATCTCCCACCTGAAACTACAAGGAGATCAGACCACTGCCTCTCGGAAGAAAACACCAAACCAGTATACAGGAAACACTGATTCTGTTCAGGTTTGGTCTACTGATTATCTCACTGTTTGATCAGTTGTCTGTAATTTCAGTTCAAATCTCATTTTGTGTGCAACACACATACACTCTCACACACATACACACAGACTGCAGGGCTTCCCCTCCGCTACAGAACAGCTATAGTTCAGTCAGAGAGCCAAGAAAGACTGTAAATTTCACCTGAATTTCCTACAAAGATGCACAGAAAACCTTGACCCCACAAACCCCAAGAGCCTTATATAAGGATTAGCTGGCT
This sequence comes from Lutjanus erythropterus, assembly GCF_056507025.1. Classification (NCBI taxonomy): domain Eukaryota; kingdom Metazoa; phylum Chordata; class Actinopteri; order Lutjaniformes; family Lutjanidae; genus Lutjanus; species Lutjanus erythropterus. The sequence continues at coordinate 32,179,734 of NC_139337.1, forward strand.
GAGGCCAGTGTGTGTGTTTTCACTGTGTTCACATGCCTGTGTGTGTGTGTTTAGGCAGATGTTTTATGGCTCTGCACGCTGACATTTTAAAAGGAGAAAGACACTGAAAAATGTCTCTGCAGGACGGACGGATGAGGAACAAGGGAGGAAGAGGAGGAGGAGGAGCGAAGGGAAACATTCCCACCGTAAATCAAAAACACAGACAGCTCGACAATGAAAATGGTCATCCTCGGCAGAAACCCACCGATGAACAAAGAACCTGAAGAGAAACGGAAAAGATTAAGAGTAAATTTCATCAGGTTACATCACAGTCTGAGCAGACTCAAACTGTGATGGTGGGGCTGCAGTGGTGGTGGGCGTTACTGCGATGGCAGGGTACTATAGTACTACAGTGGTGGTGGTTCCCTGTATCCCTCTGTCATATTCACATCCCTCGTCCAGTCCACAAAATAAAAAATCTTTTGTATATTTCAACATGTATAAAGTATGTAATAAGTAAGTAAATATGTTTTCTGTAGGACTAGTGCGTGAGTCGCCTTGACTCTGCAGGGTGGTCAAGTGAGCAGTGGCATCCTCTGAGTTGTCAAGTGGACGCCATCATTCCTCAGTGTGCCAGCCCCACGACACATCACTTGAGGCCTCTGCAGCTGCCTCAACTGGTTGGACCTTTGCCTTCCAGCCATGTTGTTGGGCGTCGGCTGAAAACTCAGTTTCTTGCACTTAGACCTTCTCCACTGAATCTTCCCAGGGAACTGTAAACTAAATGATGTGAACGAGACAGATTGAAGAAGACCATAGCACAAGGTCTGATCTGAGGTTGGTTGATGTGATCTCAGCTTGGGTGAGGCTGATGTTAGAGCCAACTAAGATGTGTTCAAGTGTTGCTGGGGTCAGGCAGAGGTCACACGTGGGGTCTTCTCCATTCTACTTCGATGGTGAAGCTCACTCTCTGTCTCTATTTTCCACAGCTCTTTCCAGGAGATCTTTTTCTTCTCCACTGCCTCCCGACTCATCCATTGTCTTTGCTTTGCTTGTGCCATAGCCTCTGTGCACCTTGTTGCCTCCTGCTGCCGATGTATCTCTTCCACCACAAGCCTGCGTTTCTGTGATGGAGAAGCTGCGTTTGCCTGCTGGGTCGCTTCTGATGGGGTCCATTTCCTACCAGTAGCCAAGGTGGGGGCAGCTTGGGCTACTAATGGGTCTTGCGATTCTTTTAGCATCATCTCCAGTCTTACTTTCGCACACTTGAACTCCTCTGTTGGACTGGAGTTGGGTAGCTCAACGATTCCTTTGCCATAGAGCCCAATGCTGCAAAACATTTTTCCCATACAAACCTTTTTTTCAAAATTAATTTCTTAATATTTTGAATTAGATACACAGTAACTGTTCACCTGGTCATCTGGAAGTCCACACTGCACGGTCGTCAAAAATGTCCGTCATCAAAGAGTCTACAGATGTCTTTTTAAGCACACACACTGGCGGAGGAACACTGTGTTCTCAGGCAGGAGATGTCAGATACAATCAGTCTGATTGGCCGAGAGCGAACATTGGGTTTCCCATGAGGCCATGTGGCCAGCGGCAGTCCCAGACAGACAGGAAGTGCTGAGAGAAAGAGAGAGATTAGAGGGGAGAAAGGTAAAAAAGAGAGAAAAAGATTGTTCACTTTATCATCACACCAACACTGACGGCTGGATGTTGTTTCTGTGTTCATTAAAACCAGTCTACCTAAAACTGACCTTCATAATGATGACACAGCAGACTTTCAGACCTGCACGTCTTTCGATGAACCTGATTTAATTTAACATGTTGGTTTCATGTCTGAAGTCACTTCATATGAAGCAACCTGTTGGCTGCTGTGAGCAGGTGGAGACACAGAAACCTGCTGAAAACGTCCACAGCTTTTTTCTTTTTATCATTTATCATTATCTTTTATCATTTCTCTGAGTCTGTAGTTGATTACAGGTCAGGTCTTATAACATTATTTAACTATTCAACCTTAAAGTAACAGCTTCAAAATCATTTTGATGCTACACTCCAACTGTGTGAGTGATGATTCGACTGTCATTACACTGTTATAACCATGTCATTAACATGTCTTTTATATAATTTTTAAAGCAAAGTTGACATTGTTTGATGTGTCTTTGTTATGACGACTTGACATTAGTGAAGACAACATGACCTGTCAGTGTCCTCATTATGATGACTTGATATTAGTCAAGACAACATGACTCATCGTGTCTAACACTGACATAAGCCCTTGCAGGTTAAAGGTGAGGACAGTCCATGAGCGAGCCGGCGGGTCGGTGCTGGCTCAGTCTGTAGTGTCTGTAACAACAGCAGGACAGCTGAGTGTCCAGCTGTGATGGAGGAGAAGACTTTACTGGTCCTGTACGTCAACATTTGGTGAATAAAAACCTTTAATGTAACAAGAGTTACATATTTCATGGTTTGTCCTTCTTTCTCTCCACAGTAACATAAACACACAGAAAATCGAATGCTGTCCTTCACCTCTCTGCTCCCTCTGTTTCTCTGCTCTGAATGATTGTAAATGTAATAAATCAGTTCTTCAGCTGCCACATGTCCAGGCTGGTCTGGAACCATGAACCTGCAGAGGAATGTACAGACTGAGAGGAATGTGACTGAACTCAGTTTAATGTTCTGCAGGTTTCAGCTGATGTGTGACTGGAGAAGAAAAGCTGGGGGCTTTTATTTTGTAGAGGCTGTTTTTACGCATGTTTATGAGCTTTGAGCTAACAGACCAGCAAGTGGTGAGAAAAGGTTCATGTTCAGGTCCAGTTACACTTGACATCATCTTTTAGTGGTTTAAGAGACGTTGTGGTGGTGATGCTTACTAGCTAGCATGAATTAGATGACAGGAAACCAACCAATGGCTAATCATAAATAGATAATGTAGAAGGTACCTTTTACACCAAAGAGAATCATATAGAATCATATGTTAGTCATTCAACATACAAAATAACTTAATTAATCATGCTAGCAGCTCTGTGAGCTTCTTCTTACTTAAACAAAGTGGTGCTTTGAGCTAAATGCTATCATCAGCATGCTAACATGCTCACAATGACAATGCTAACACCCTGATGTTTAGCAGATATAATGTTCACTATGTTCCATCTTAATTTAACAGGTTTGCATGCTAATGTTTGCTGAAGTCCAGCTGAGGCTGATGGGAATGCATCAGCTCTGCAGGCAACCGAAGTATTGGACACACTGAAATGTGGACCTGATGATGGCGCCACAGATGAAAAGTCAGTAGGAGTTATCTTCTGGGGAATGTCAGTACAAAGTTTCATGAAATCCACTCCATGATGGATTCGTCCAAAGTGGTAGTCTGGCATCACCAGTCCAATCTGCAAATCTATCTGGAAGCTCTCTGTGTTATCAATGTGCTCAGACCAAGATGTCTCTAAATGCAACTGGACAGACCTACAACCAATCAGAGCAACAAAAGGTCTGATATCGCAAAGTCTTATCAACAAAAGCTTTAAAGGACGAGTGTGAATGATTCAACTTGTCTGCAACCAACTGAACACTGCTGGCCTCACCCTCCACTTCTATATGTGTAGTTATAATTCACTTTAGGACTCACCAGTGAATGTCTACAACAGTGGGGAGCTCTGGGTTCTGCTTTATTGATGTTGTCTTTCTATCATTTTGCAGCATGTGTCTTTTAGCCTCCCGGGCCGATGAAGACACTCGTCTGTTTGTGTTTCATGTGTTTTGCTCAAACTTTGGGGTCATAACACCTGCTGCTGCTTATATTTGTCTTAATGTCTAGTCGAAGAAGATGTGAAGTGTTTAGAAGACGTATGTTAAATACTTTAAAGTAATTCAGACACAAAGACAATAAACTGCGCTCTGTGCTGACTCAGGACGGCACGGCGGTGCAGTGGTCGGCGCTGTCGCCGCACGGTGAGAAGGTTCTGTGCAGAGTTTGCATGGTCTCTGGAGGTAGAAGGATTCTTGTGTTTATCTGCTGCATGTTTGTTTGTTACTTTCTCTGATGATAGTTTTCACGTGATTTTCAATATTTTTAGATGTTTTTGCCACGTGATCTGTCTGGCCATCTGTGTGTGTGTGTGTGTGTGTGTGTGTGTGTGTGTGTGTGTGTACAGTATACATGTGCATTGGTCAGATGGTCTGTCTAGACGTGTGTGTGTTCACAGTGTGATGGATCAGAGGGTCAGACACACACACGGGTGTGTATGTCGGGTGAGCCATCGTCTATAGGTGCTGCTGTCTCTCTCTCTCTGTCAGTCTCTATGTCTCTCTACCAGCGTGACCTGCTTCACACACACACACACACACACACACACTGTCAGACAGACTGTTCTTGGAGATGCCCGCCTTTACCTCGAGTACAGCCCACACTCACACACACACACACACACACACACACACACACACACTGATGTCGAGCCGCCCACGCATCACATCATCACGCACAAACACACAGACGGCCAGACAAACAGTATGACCTGGACACACACACACACACACACACACACACACACACACACACACACACACACACACGTGTTAGCCATGAGTAATTGTCTGAATCACACTGAGAAAGTCAGAGAAAGTAAGTGTACTTGTACTCTGTGTATTTGTGTTGTGGTGTTTGTAACTCAGTGTTCCAGTTCGACTGAAACAGATCAAACTTCAAGTGAAAATTAAACTTGTGGAACTATTATTTAGAGTTTTATGGCTTTGTGTCTCTACTGCCAGACATGAATCTGTCTGTCTTAAATCAGAATCGGTTTCATTGCCAAGTCAGTGTTCATATACAAGGAATTTGCTGTGGTATGTAGGAACATGGCAACAAACATATTAAATATAAATAAAGATTAAGGCATGTACTGTCAGTTAAAATGGCATGAATAGAAAAACAGACAATAATAACTGAAACAACTTACTCACATATTAAATAAGAGAAAGTCAGAATAACAAGCAAATTGTGGATCAAAAATCTTAATATCTGTTCAGAAAACATCATAAAGAATTATTTTAATGGCTTGTTGGCGCACGACTCGTTTCCTGTCGCCTCTCTGCTGTCTATGTAATAAGCCTAAAGTGACTCCAAAATATGGTAACATTTAATTTGGAGGGGTGTGCATACAAATGTCAACCTCGACCTCAAGTTAAGTGACATAATTTGGGGTTGTCATGAAGATATCATTAAATGTTATGAGGCCAGTTTGATGATGATCAGCCCTGGGTTGGCAAGAGCCACACTCCGCAATAAAACCACCTTGGTACCGTGCTCCCTGTTGTCAAACTGGCCACCATCTGTCACAGAGGCTGTGTTTGGTCCCAGTCTGGCTGCCACTTCCCCTGGCTAACTGAGCTAACCAGCTAACACCAACTACAGCTAATACCACATAGCCAAAATAGCTACAACACATCAACAAACAGACACAAAATGACCAAAAATGTATGACAAATTACTACAAAATGATATAACTTCTTTGAGTCTTGGTGTCTTGGTCATATAATGGTTCTGTGGGACCTTTTAGACGTTATTGTCCAGGGTCCTATTGTCTCATACTCTGTCCTTGGTAACAGGTCAACACTGAGCACCACCAAGTATTGTAATGAGATGGAAACAGTACAGAACCTGCATTAATAAAAAAAAAAAGAAAAATATCTGACCTCTGACCTCAGAGTCCAGGTCGTCTGATGACACAGAGGGTCACAACAGGGTGACGAAGCAGCGCCTCCAGACAACTGCTGTTAGTCATGTGTGTGTGTGTCACACCCAGGCTGGTAAAGGTTGGCAGAAGTTTGTTCCTGGGGGGAATCCTGATGATGCAACACATGCACACACACACACACACACACACACACACACACACACAGAGTCAGTGAGGTAACGTGTGGGTGGTTGCTAAAATAAAGATGTCTTATAATACGAGACAGTGAGACATGCTGCTACCTGTGGTTTTATTACAGCAGGTAGACACAGCCAGGTGTGTGTGTGTGTGTGTGTGTGTGTGTGTGTGTGTGTGTGTGTGTGTGTGTGTGTGTGTGTGTGTGTAATATCACAACAGGCCACACCTCTGTTATTATTACCTGTCAACCTGGATGAAAACACTGAAACACTGCAGACAGTCTCTCTCACTTCATCTCAGTTCATTTTCTTTCTCAACTTTCAACCTTCAAAGAGAAACTTTTGTCCCCCCCTTCTGGCAGTGACAGAAATTACACAAACACTGTTAACATGCTCATGATGCTGCCTTCTTCATCTCTGGCAAACCAATAACTGCTGGCTGTGATAAAGCTCCAGCTGTAGCTCGGACGCTACAAAGATAACTCTAAGATCACAGTAGCTGTTCAGTTTGTCATTAAATTAAACTTATTGTTTTGTCGAAGTCTGACTGACCAGAGAAGCCTGTGGCCAGGACGAAAACAAAACAGAACGAGATTGATCAGGACACATTTGTTCACCTCACTTGACCTGATATGGAGGACTGTTCATTTTGACAGTTTAGTTTGACCACATCTAATGATGATGATGGCACGTCCAGTTTTCCAGTTTTCACTCTGGCTACATCACCATCAGAAGTTATTCTTCTTCTGGTGTTTTTGTCACTTACTAGATTCTAATCATCAGTCAGAGACTAAGTTACAGTTGCTTTTTTCTTTTGTCAGTCTGTATTTTAGTAACAGATTTAATTATAAATATATTTTACATTAGCTGGTTCACTTATTAAAAAATCTCCTGGTGACCAACATGTTGTGTTCGTTGACTGATGAAAGAAGATAAACAAGTGGTCAGTAAACAAGTTTCTTGTTTTTTATCTGCATCATTGTCCACAGATCAATGCAACATCATGACAGACTGTAAACTTTACAAACCGAGTCTCTAAATCACACAAACCACAAAACTAACAGTGATGGAAGCAGAGAAGAGTGATAGAAACGGAGCGCAGCCATCAGACACTTCACCAGAGCGCACCGCGGAGCGCAGGACGGCTGACGCTTCACCAGAGCGCACCGCGGAGGGCAGGACAGCTGACGCTTCACCAGAGCGCACCGCGGAGTGCAGGACAGCTGACCCTTCACCAGAGCGCACCGCTGAGCGCAGGACAGCTGACGCTTCACCAGAGCGCACCACAGAGCGCAGGACAGCTGACGCTTCACCAGAGCGCACCACGGAGTGCAGGACAGCTGACGCGCCGTCAGACACTTCACCACACTTGTTGCTGTCATTGTTGCGTTCACTGTTCAGCTGTAATTTAAGAAAGTTTAAGAGCAACATTTTTGTCTTGTTTGGACCAGACACCGTCGCAGCCTCCCAGTGCATCTCAGAATTATTGAGAATATTAAATTGGTTGGCTGTTTGTAGTTAATTTATCCTGTTTATTAATTATTCCCCTCTGAATGGGTTTAATCATGTTTTATATGGAGGAATACTTGGATTGATTTGGGACTTTTTATCCTTTATGCTTCTGTTTTTAATTTGACAAACAAGAGGTGATATGAAGAAAAACAGTGTCCTGATTTGACTGTTTATTATGCATGAGGTCATTTGGACCTGATACAAGAAAACACACACACACACACACACAGGGATGTGTGTTGTTGTCCTGGTGTGTTTACTGTTTACTAACAGCAGCTCTGACTTCAGACCACAGAGGGTTTGGCGAGCAGAGACTCTTTAACTGCTCACAGACAAACTGATATTAAAGGTTAATTCTGCACCTTTTCTGTAGTTCTTTATTTTCATCTCTATTCTTTTTAACAAAATCATGACAGTATGCCGCTGTCATCACGTCCGTCAGCTCATAACTGAGCCAACACAGGAAGAACATGCTAACTGGGAACTGAGTGACAGTGGACAGTTTATCTGCTGAGATCAGTGAAGGTGTGTGTGCTGAGCACTGACTCAGCCTTGTGTGTTCATGGCTGTAGTTTCATTACAGACAGCCACAGTTTACATCTGTGTGTGTGTGTGTGTGTGTGTGTGTGTGTGTGTGTGTGTGTATTTATTGTTGAGGTGTTTATGTGTTTGTGCTCCTGCTGCAGTTCACTGACGAGTGTTTGTTTTTACTGAGCTGCAGACCTCAGTTTTCACTCATAAAAACAGCCGCTGTGATCAAGAGGTGCAGCTGAAGACGAAACAACTCAAACTGATTCAGTCCAAATAATAATCAGATAACCGATAATTGTTGGTCGAGTTAAAAATGAAGGTGAGTGTGGGAATATTTTCTCCAGAAATGTAACCTGTGATGCTGCTCTTCAGTTCAGTCGTCACACCACGTCTCTGATCCACCACATTAACAACACGCCGTCAAGCCCGAGGACGACTCGCAGCCAAACATGATGTCGGTCTGAGGCCGTCACCCAGTTGGTGCGGCGGATGATTGAAACTGACATGCAGTGTGGTTGAGGACGAGGGATTCAAAGGGCTCATTTGGTAGCGTGAGCTCGAGGTTTCTGCCTGTTTAAAGGAAGTTTTTCCTCACCTCTGTCGCCTTGGTGCTTGCTCTTGGTGGGACCGTGGTGGGGGGGGTCACTGGAAACCACTGAAATCTAACTGGCCACCCCATTATCCTCAAGTGTGATTGGTTATCCGTCTGGTGAGAGATGGGACCTTAGTTTGTACCAACTTTTAAATGTGCATTTTCTTCTTTTGTGTGTTGCCTCCTTTTATATTTTCTTGAGGTTAATCTGGCCTACATAATAAATTCATAAATGATTTAAATAAGAAATCTTTAAAGTATTTTTCATGATGGAGTGTGGAGAATGAATTTAGGAATCTCACATGCTGAGGAAAGATGCACAATGGATGGACAATTTCCTTTTGAGGACTGAAAAAAGCTAATAAAAAGTATGGAAGCTTTATGTTACGTTGTTACGTTGTTATGTCTCTCTGTTGACTATTTATGATTAAAATACTAATTTTAAACACAGGAAGCTGTAAGATACTGTAATATTGATAATTAAAGCACATATGAGAAATAGTACATTGATGTGTGCATGCATGTGCACACTTCATGAGTCAGTGCCCCACTTCAGTCAGCACTGTCAAAATGTTCTGTTTACGCCCCTGCATTGTTCCCACATTTCATAAAATGTCACCAAAGTCAGTAGATGGAAAACATGAATGTCACGTAAAACCATCCAACAGCTGTTGTTGTTGTTAAAAAGCATTCAACTGACCAATTGTGATCACATTAGATTGGATCAGATAAGTAGATTAGCTTATAATTTGTTCAATTTATTAAAGATACTGAGCTGTGGTCTGCTGTTTTTTTAATTTAAGTGTCTTTTTATGCAGCAATTTAACTCAAGTTTCAGTAAAAGTAGCTTGAACTTGATGTATACATACATACATTTGAACTGTATATGCACTGCATGTGAATACGTGTGTTTGTGTTCTTTGTCTGTGCCTTAATTATGTGTATGTTCTGGGGTGTGTTCTGATGTTTGCATGCAATATTTTGCCCATGTGCCTGGACTGTGTGTGTGTGTGTGTGTGTGTGTGTGTGTGTGTGTGTGTGTGAGCGTGCAGTCATTACCCACCGTGAGTCATCTCTGGTTGAAGCTAAAAAACAAATCCAGCGCAAGACTTTCCAATCAGCTCGGTTTGGTTGTTTCTTCCCACAGAGAAACGAGGCGAGCAGGAGACTAAACACTGAACTTTTGTTTTTCTGTGGAACAAAGTCAACCCAAACTGAACTGAAGTCACGGTTCACGTCTTCTGTTTGTTTCTGATGCTTTCTGTCTGCGAGACACAAAGAATCAACAAGCAATTTTCCTCGAAAGTTGTACCGACACTGATCAGGCTGGTTATTGATATGGTCATTTCTGTTAGATTATTAAAAATGATTCATTTTGTCTCTTACTTGTCACCTGGAGGAACCAGAAGCTCCTGAGTCCTTTAAATCAGCTGTTTGGGGTCAATTCAGGTTCGGTCAGCTGCAACTGTAACAGAGAGAAAGAGCTGTGGACAAGACCAGGACAGTGTCAGTGCTGCTCCACCCTCACATGATATATGAACAATCACACATTAAACATCAGTGTTGTGGTGCATGAGACTGGTCTCAAGACCAGATTTTGAATGTCTCATCATCTGACTCGTCTCTGTCTGAGACAAAGAGGATGTTACAACGCCAATTACTGAAAATGTGGGATGTCGTGTCCCACGTAGATAAAAACAAAATGCAATGGCAAAATATTCAAACTGAAACTTTATTGGGTTTTTTTTTTTTTGTAAAAATGCACAGATTATAGCTGATGGTTTCCGAGACGGATTAAGTGGTAACATGGTCTGAAGCATTGGTGCTGTTGCTATGGTTACCTCTGGTCTGGTCAAAGCTGGGAATACAAGCTGCGGCTTTCGGCTCTCCAAGACGAAAGATGACCGACATGAAAGAAATGTGGTGATATCTTTGTTTTTTTTAAATAAAAATCTCACAACACTACTAACCACCCAAGTGGAGTGGAGTACACAAACATACGTTTATTTATGCTACAAATACTTAAAGTTACCTCAAGCTCTCTTTGCAAAACTGCTGTCCCAAGTTGGCATCTTTTCCCTCACCATGACTGGTTCCACATTCTCCTCCTCCTCTTCTTTGGATATTTTTCCAGACACATAAATACCACTGCTGCATGAGCTCCTTTCTTTTTTAAATTCTGCTTAGGACAGGGACCACTTTGTGTCTATAGGAAATTACAGATCTGAGCTGAGAGGCTCCCCAAGGCTCCAACCTGGGGAATCTTCTGTTCAACACATACATGTTCCTACTCGCTCAGATTATCGTAAACAACAAAATACGTTACCATAATTATGCAGACGATACACAAATTTATATAACCACGTCACCAGGGGACTGTAATCCCATACAAGCACAGCTGGACGTCCCAAAATTGTCTTCAATTGATCAAAGAAGTCATTGTTTTTGGAGCCAATCGTTCATCCTTGGCTCCAAAAACAATGATTTCTTTGATCAGTCAGCGCTCGGCTTCGGTCGCTAATGTTAAAAACTGTAAACCAAGCCAGAAATCTTGGTGTGGTCACGGACATGAATTCAAACAGCCACGTGAAGATAATTACCAAGTCAGCCTGCGACCACCTGAAGAATCCATCAAGAGTTAAAGGACTTACGTCTCAGCAGGACTTGGAAATACTTGTCCATGCATTTGTCTTCAGTCGACTCAACTACTGTAACAGTGTCTTTATAGGTCTCTCTAAAAAATCACTCGGACATCTGCAGCTGATTCAGAGCACTGCTGCTCCAGAAAACTGGATCTCACCACTCCAGTTCGGAGGTCTGTACACTGGCTTCTTGCTGTCGGTTTATAAAGGACTCAATGGGTTTAGAGCCAAAATACATTTCTGATCTCTGCTACATTATGAAACACCCAGACCTCACAGGTCACCTGAGACGGGTCTACTTTCTGTCCTCAAAGTCAAAACTAAACGAGCATTATATACTTGGAACAAACGTCCAGAAAACTGCAGGTCTGCTCCAACTCTCAGTTCTCTGAAATAAAGACTGAATGCTTTTCTGTTTGCCTTCCATTAAACCAAATCTGAGACATCTGATTGATATCTTTGACTTTAACTTTCCTGTTTAATCTTATTTTTTGGGATTTCCTTTTTAAATTCTTTTATGTAAAGCACTTTAAGCAAGGCAACAAAAGTTTATCTGTATATCACATTTCAACAGCAAGGCGGTTTCATCGTTTACCGCCGTAGCGGTGCAGATGGACGATGTTTTCTTGTGTTGTTGTCTATGATTCAGTGGCTGTGATCACTGTTCAGTCCACATGTACCAGAGTTTATTTGATCAATGTCGCACAGTGTGGCTGCAACGAACCGATAGGATTTCTGAAATCTCACAGTCTGAAGGCAGCTGAGGTTAAACTGTCGACCTGAAGTATGATTAAAGTAAACACATACAAGATGCTGCCAGCCAATCGGAGACAAGTATTTTCCCTGGTTATTGTATAATGAGTGTGAGGTGTCAGCGCAGCCGTGAAGACAAATGAGAGTATAAACAGAGCTGACAGAGGCTCTCAAACACAACATGGCCGCCAGTTTCAACACCAAATATCTGCACAAACATCATTCCAATCAGCAGGTTTCATCACTCAGTGTGTGTGTCTGTGTGCGTGTGTGTGCGTGTGTGTGTGTTAATCCCTGGTATTAACTGTGTCTAGACTGCTGAGTCTCTAAGGTCCTCACTCTGCAGGGTCACCTCCCTTTCTTCCCACAGTCGAGTCACAGGAAGTCCTGAAGTCTCTCGCCGGACCGCAAATATGACAGTCCTCCTTACACCTCCTCCTCCTCCTCCTTTACACTCCAACTCTTTTCGTGACCTGTCCCTCTTTTTCCCTCCTCTCTTCTCCCTCATTTCTTCTCCTGGTTTCCTACTACGTGAATTTCTAAATTAGATATTGCATGAAAAATGTTTCCCGTTCAGCTAACTTAAATCTCAAATGTCAGAGCGTCTGTGAACGCACCAATCAGAGACAGTGTTGTACTTCTAAACCAAGTCCAAGTCATGACCAAGACCAAGGTGTCATGAGTCCAAGACAAGACCGAGTGCTGTCACACAATGCAGACTCAGGCAGAGCCGTCCAAAATGATTTCATACCAAATGTGAAAATGCAGCTGGTTGAAGGAGACGAAGAGGAAGGTGGTGAGGATGAGGGTTACCCCACACAGGTAAACAAATCAAAAACCAAATCACTGTAAACGTCCAAACAAGGTTAAAATCCACAAACACTAGGAGAACACAGGAAAGCTCGACACAAGAGACAACCACAAACTGGCACAGAGACAAAGAAACATAAGGACAAAATACACAAAGGACTAATTAGGGACAGATGAGACAACATTTTAAAAAAGTGGAAAAAGAACAAAGGCAGGAAGGAAAATCAACTAAAACACACAAGAATACGTACTCTTTCAAAAAGCAAAGAAACAGGAAATAACAAAACTGAAACCCAAAACCCAAAGCTCTTTCTGGATTATGTGGAAAAACTGTATTACAGAATGTTGACCCTCAGTTTAGTCTTTTATGAAACCGCTCAGTGTGATACAACTCTCGTCTCACAAAATACACATCATCAACACTGACATGTCGCTGTCTCCTGTAACTTCATCATACCTGAAGTCTTTCTTCTCCTGGGACTCACCTGGAAACACTACTGCACACATTCACCGGGAAACATGTCCATGTCCAGGAAGTAAACCTGGAAGCAGAAAAACTTCTCCTCCCTCACGCCTTTCACCATCACACCACTCATCTGCTACATCGTCACTGAATTTCTAGACATGACCCAACTATTTTTGGTTAACATGCCACGTGAGCAGTTCTCATTGGACCAAGTCGGCGCCATCTTTGTGTCCCATATTGATTTCATAAGATACATCTATGGTCTGAGACCAAGACAGGGCCGAGTAAAGATGCGGTTGATCCTGAGTCACGACCGATCTCGAGAATGACATCACTAACCTGAGAGACGTTATAGGGACAAAACGCCAGCATGAAGCTATCATCATCTTTGAGCATGACATCACACCTGATGATGTCATTATACTGACTGCTGTTGTTGTTTTTCTTTAGTTTTTGAAACTAATCTGAACTCTGCAGGCGGGTGAAGTGAGGTTCCGTCCCACCCTTCAGCTCCACACAGAAACCGGAGATAATAGGCAGAGTAACACACACACACACACACACACACACACACACACACACTGCGATGGTCTCTGCAGAGCTTTATTTTGTTGTTTCCTGGTGGGAAAGTTTCCAGCTGCAGAAAGTTTCCAGCAGCTCTGTTGTTTGGGGGGATTCCTGCAGAGGATGGAAACAAAAACCTGCGTTTGTTTCCAGAATGAGATCTTGTGACTGCGCCTCATTCAGGACGCGTAACACAACAATTCATCAAATCAAAGTACTTTTACAGGCCAGCAGGGAGCTGCAGAGAATCCTGTAGATCATTCATTCATTCATCTTCTTCCTGTATTGTCACATTATATAATGATATACTTTACATCTGACTGTAATTAGACATAATGCATCGACCAACCTTAAAGGAAAATACTGCTGTTTTCCATACATTTTAGTCCACTGACTACAAGAAATATTCCATATGTAATATTCACCACTGAAAATGTTTGCGTTTGTGTCGTCGTTTTGTTTTCGGAACTATGCAAATAAACAACAAACAGGAGCTTCCAATCACTTCACATACCTTGGGGGCCAAAGGCAAGAAAGATGATGGATCAGACGATGA
>NC_139337.1:32201510-32224010 GCF_056507025.1 Lutjanus erythropterus
CTGCATCACTTCCTGAAGCAAAGAAGAGAACAGTGCAGAGGAGCCAACATATCTGTGGAAGAAACGTTCCTTAATTACTGAAATGAGACTAATATTAAGAGATATGTCTTTATGCATGTGGCCAATTCAGACAAGTTAAAGGACAATTACGACCAGTTATATCACTACTAATCTGCTGAGCCGATTACAGCTGAGTATCATCAGACACCAGAAGACCAACTGAGTCGACTCTGGCCCTGATTCCTTTAGGGGGGGGGGGGGGTGAACTTCAGCTGGTTTGGGAGGAACGGTGATTCTGGTCTGACTCTGACTCGTCATTCATCCAACAACTTTATGTGTCAGATTAAATCCTGCTCACAAATATGGACTCAAACATGCCGTTCCATCAAAAGACCAACCACAAATGTATGTTTTTTTGCAGATGACACTCTGTTGTATCTCACTGTGATTCAGGACTCAAAGGTTCCAAAGTGGATGATGATCACATGGCCTGAAATTCACCACGATAGAACTTTAACCAGCTTGTATGTAGAAAAATGATGAGCGGATGTTTGTAACATCCACATCAGAGCCGACCATGGAAGAGATGCTTCAGAGGCAGGAGAGAGGCTGCAGAGCGACTCGTTAAAAAGAAACCAGAAACTCTCTGACAGACCTCACTTTAATCAACCTACACAAGAATCAACCAGTCATGACACTGTTGCACCTGTAGCCATGTAATTCACCAGAATGAGTCTTTTAGACAAAACAAGTCAAAAGTTGTCGCGTCACAGACGTTACTGAGGCATTTCACTAGAATATTGACTTTAGATCAGTATATTATTACAGACAATGATCTTTTCTTCAATTCATTTAAATGCATATTTGATTTTTCATAATAATAATTATTTAATAAAAAATATTAATATTATAAATGTTTGTGTAAAGAATAGGATTTTACAGAAATTAAATACTAATAAAATGATAATAATTGTCTTGTTGTCTTATAACTTTCAGGCTGTGTTGTTTTTAAGTTTTGAGGAGGTTTCTCTTACTTTCTTGTCATAAATACTGCATCTTGCAGTATTTTAGGTACAGGCCTGTTTACTGGTACAGATATTATACAAAAGTGATGCAGTTACTCATGTTTTTTATTTATATAATTTTATTATCAGTATTTTTTTTTAAAGTCCCTACCTGTAGTAAATCTCAGGTATGAATAAACTGTTCCAACTTCTTACAGGTGAGATATGTAACAGCCCGATGTTGGAGCGAGTTGTTTCCACCCCGTCCTCAACATCAACTTTCTGCTCAGTTCAACTATTATAAACATCGACTCTTTCTACAAGATGATTTATGATTTATGAGTCACTCAGAGAAAAGTCAGCATTAATTTAAACTCTAATTAACATGAAACATTCTGGACAACAGACTGAAAGCAGAACATGCTGCTGTAACACGGTCAGTATTTGAACTCAGCATGTTCCTCTGATAACACAGTTCATTTTCTGATTTAGTGCAGTAAATATATTATACTTTTTTAAAAAATATATAGTATAATAAATGTAACATGTAAATGTCTTACAGCACGCAGATAAAATGAATAAGTAAGTGAAAACCTGGACGACCTGTGAGTTTGTATCATCAGCCTGCAGGGAATCGGTGTTGTGACAGACTGCAGTCAGTCGATGCAGCAGGTCGATGGTAAACATACACCCTGACTTCCACATGTGTGTCGTCATGTGTGTAAGAGAGCGGCCAGTATGTAGTCATCAACAACCCACCGTCAGTTCTAACAAGAACCAGCAGAACAGAAAGCAGAACAACACAGAAGAACAAAGACAGAAAACATGGAGGGATTCTCTCATCCGTCCACACCCGCTGCCTGACATTTCTCCTCTGTCCAGACACAGCTGCTGAGATCACACACACACACACACACACACACACACACACACACACACACACACACACAGTTTTAGATAGCATCACGCCCCTAATTTCCCATGGTGCATTGTAAACAGAACACACCCGTCCGCCTGTGGCAGCACTTCAGACAACACACACACACACTCTTCCAAACATTGAAGTATACATAACACACACACACGCACACACAGCTGAAGCTCATCCTGACACTGCTTCCTGATGCAAAGCCTCATGGGACTCATGCAGTTTTATGACCCACAATGCTTTTGGAGCGTGACAGTGAAGTCTGGCGACTGACCTTAAAGCACCACCGGTCTGATGTGTTTAGCTTAGCTTAGCGCACAGAATGGAAGCAAAGGGAAACTGCTAGCCTAGCTCCATCAGAACAGCCCAGTGTTGAATTTAGCAGCTCTGATGATGAAACACCTGAAGTGCATCACTTCGTCTGTTTTGTTTTTTACACAGCAAGAACATCCGTACACACGTCCGATTGTATCACTGTGTTACTTTACTTGTTACTTTTTAAATTTTATCTCATCATTTTTATTTTTTTTTTCCATAAATCAATGTTTTCGTTCCTTTACACATGTTTGCAGTTTGCATCAGCAGGTTATGGGTCGACTTACTACACATTTGTGTGGGCAGGTCAAGTGACAAAGCAGCAATCTGAGTAAGTTATTAATAATTTAACCCCTCCCCCTCCATCTGTCACCCCCTCTCTCTCAAACACACACACACACACATCCAGCGCATCCAGTGCGCTCCCACCTCAGCTGATTGGTGCTCAGAGCGCGTCGAAACAGGTTCAATCCTGGAACTGTGGATTTTTTTTCTGCTGCCAAACACAAAGCTAAAAAAAAAACAGCATAGACGTCCACATGAACGCTACTGTTCTGTTAAAATTCATTAGTAAGATGTTAAGGATGAATCATTTGTGTGTGTGTGTGTGCGTGTGTGTGTGTGTGTGTGTGTGTGTGTGTGTGTGTGTGTGTCAGAGAGAAAAATGAAGTGAAGGGTTACTTGTTTTGCTGCCGTCAGTGAGCCTGCAGGCTCACAAACAGCTGGATCTGGATCTGGATCTGGATCTGGTTTACTGTGTTCAGATTCTCACAGAATTCCATCAGTCGTATCATTCAGGATGGAAATTTGCTCCTGTCGGTATCCTGATCATTCCATGTAAACAAAACTTCATTTTCTCTGGAATTTGTTTTCGTTTTTTGTAAACTCTCTGTGTCAATGTGTTTATGTCAGTTTTTAAAATATTTAAAGGGACAGTTCACCCACGAAATGAAGATTCGGTCATTATCTCCTCCCCTTCATGCTGATTGAAGGGCAGGTTTAGTTTTGTAGTCCACAAAACACTGCTGGAGTTTCACAGGAAAACAGCGTTGCTTTGCGACTTTACGAGAGTTGGATTACATCAGAGGAGCAGTACGGAGACACGCTGTTTTTCTGTGAAAGTGTTTTGTGGACTAACAAAATAAACCAGAGTCTCAATCTGCATGAGGGTGAGGAGATAATGACTGAATTTTCATTTTTGAATGATCTACCTGTAGTATTAAAAATAGCTTCTGACTAAATCTTGTAACTCCAGTGGATCCTTCGAGCTCGTCTCCATCTTGAACGAAACGCTGCACGCAGCAGAGCTGAAGATAAACAGTGACGAGGTGATGTCACTGAGTCTCCAGCCATTCTGCTCACGGATCGACACACAGCTTCTGCATGTGAAGGGCCAATCTAAAGATTTGGATCTGTTATAAACGTTAATAAATACTTACAGAAATCATAGAAAACAGATGTTCATTTTAACTCCATTAGCTGCCTGAGAATCATCAAGTTTTAAGTTCTCTTTAGTACCAAAGTAATCCAGTGATAGCTGTCTGCAAACATCTGCAAACATCTGCAAACAGGAACTACTGACAGGTAATTCAGCAGATTTTAATGAGGCCCACAGTGTCTGACTCTGAAAACCCCTGTGATGGATGAGGGGCTGCCAAAAACTCTATGATACATCTTCAGGGAACCATGAATATTCACAGCGGATCTCATACAAATATGTCCAGTAGTTGAGTTATTTTACTCTGAAATAAACTCTGAGACAGACACATGAACTATTTCTGTGTCTTTTTGGCCTTGAAGCAACGAGAACGTCCAAAACATTTAAGATGAGTGAGTCGTGTGAACTCAGAGGACAGGACAGAGTGAGACTGAACACAATAGGCAGTTTGAATGGAAAACAATAGAGGCTATAATATTTAATATTGAACAGCTGTGAGTCTCATCACAGAGTGTCCTGTGTTTTATTAGCCTGACCAGCCTGTCAGACCACACTGAGGGCATGACAGGCCCCAGGCATCACTTAAAGAGACATTTTCTGATATTTTTTTTGCTCTGAACCGAAGTTGCTGAATAACTTCTCTCATCCCGGCCGTGACTAAGGCAAAACCGTCCGATAAAGCAGGCGCCATAATCCTTTTATTGTATTTCCGTCTTAATAAAAGTTCAAAAACCGTAATTTCTCGAGATATTCAAACCCATCAGA
This sequence comes from Lutjanus erythropterus, assembly GCF_056507025.1. NCBI lineage: Eukaryota > Metazoa > Chordata > Actinopteri > Lutjaniformes > Lutjanidae > Lutjanus > Lutjanus erythropterus. The sequence continues at coordinate 32,205,961 of NC_139337.1, forward strand.
CTTTACTCTTGTTTCTGGAGGAGAGCACAACTTTTCCAAAACATTTCTGAATTTCTGGTGGAAATACCTGAACACTTTCTGCACAGGGAGGTCAAAGGTCACAAGGTCAACGACTCGCTCGAGGACATTTTTGACAGAACGAAGTCAAACTCCCGCCGTCACCGAGCTCTGACAGAGAGAGAGAGAGAGAGAGAGAGAGAGGAAATCAGGAAAATCGTTTCACACTCGGAGGGAAAATGAAAAGCAGGACAGAGTAAAATAAAATCCAGATCTGCTTTAAACTTTATTTCTCCAGAGAGAGATGACCTTCTCCACTCTGCTGCACACATACACACACAGGTCTTTACCTCTGAGACAGTCATAAAATAATTCCAACTCTTTGTAGTGTCAATGAGTGAAAAAAATAAAACAGAAGTTAATCATCAGTTCCACTGGTGGTCTGGATGTAGATCCACACTCAGGACCGATTTCTTTATTTTGAGTTAAGTTTGTGTTTATTACAGGAACTTTAACTGTGAGCTAAGAGAAGCACAACTTTACTTTATGCTGCTAACAAGGTGCATCATTAGAAAGTAGGTCAAGTCAATTTATGTCAGTTATTAATCTGTTAAAATACAGTTAAACCAAACTCCATTCTAAAAGCAGGGGTTTTAGTTCCACCTTCACTGAGGCTCCTTCTGATTCACTTTGATCCACAGACACAATCAGTACAGACGTCATCATTAAGTAATCTGTGATGAAGAGTTTGCCACAGACGTACATGTGTTTACCGTCCCGGCTCTTCTTCACCAGACGTCTCAGCAGGATCGATGGTCTTTGATGTTGTGTTCATGTGTGAACCATTTCAAATGTGGAGATTCTATTAAACACATTTACATCAGTTATTTAGAGATAGTTTATGTCATGTAATACATTCATGAAGAAAATGAGCACTGGACCTGTCTGCACGTGTACGAACGTCAAACTCTTCATCACGGGTCAGTTAATGATGTTAATGACGTGTTAACGACACGTCAGCTGATTGTTTCTGTAGATCGAAGAGAAACACAAAAGAGTCTCAGTGATGGTGGAACTAAAGTTTTTACTGTCAGAAAATATGTTCCTACCATAAAACACCAACTTTAATAATGGAGTTTGGTTCAACAGTCTGTCCAGATAAATGTACTGAGATAAAAAGGTGCAACATTTCACACAGGTTCTGTCATTAACCTACTGTTCCTGAAGAACCCTTTGTTGATGAAAGGGTTTGTCAAAGGTTCTATGTAAGACTAATGGTTGAATTAAGAACTCTTTCCTCCCAAAGAACTACTGTTAGAAGGAGATTTTCAAGGACTGTTGAAATCCTTGGAATATAAAAAAGTTCCCAGTAGAACACCCTGAGTGTGTTCTAAAAAAATCTTGGAATAAAAAATGGTTGTCAGATGAATTCCTTGGGTATGTTCTAGAAAAAAAAAACATAATATAAAAAGGTTCTTGGTAGAACCATCTTGTTAAGCTCTTATTGGGTGGAACCATAAAACCATAGTCTCTGTAGAACCTCTCATAGGGGGTTCTGGGTGAAACCTTTAAAAGATGGTTCTAGGTATAACCCCATTCTACTTAGAACACTCTAAAAAGGTTCCACTTGTGTTCTACAAGAGGGGGCTCTCCTATGGTGACAAACTGAAGAACCCTTTATGGTTCTAAAGAGCACCTTTGTTTCTAAGAGTCTAGTGTAAATGGAAATATGTTAAGTCAAAAAGATACAGTACTCGACCAGTTACTTCAGCAACCGTTTAACACCGTAATGTTCTGTCTTGAGCTCTTAGAGAACCTGCACACACACATGCACACACAGACACACACACACACAAATGCACACACAGACACACACAAACACACACACACACACACACACACACACACACACACACACACACACACACACACACACACACACAGACAAATGAACCCATCTATTACTGCAGTGGAAATGGACCAGGACAGTTTCCATCCGACTAACGCCTGACCTTTGACCTCACAGCTGTGTGTGTGTGTGTGCGTGTGTGTGTGTGTTTATTGGTTAGTGTCCCCTCCAGCTGCAGAGCTCACACCCGGCACACATGGATACTATTTACACACACACACACACACACACACACACACACAGAAGGCAGATGGAGGACATTTACACACTGTATAACTGATATTGTAAATACCTTGATCATATTACCATTATATAACAGGACATGTTCTGACACACACACACACACACACACACACACACACACACACACACACACACACACACACCCTCAGGTCAGTGACTTTGAAACCTCCTGTCTGCACATACATGATGTGTGTTTGAGTCAGTTTCTAACTGTAATAACTCCAGACACCACACAGGAAGTGATGTCCCCGTTCATAGAGGATGAGGAGGAGGATGTGTGTAATAAACACGATACACACCATGAACAAACACACAACAAAGACACAAGGTGTCAGCGCTCTGACCGTATGTTCATCTGTGTGGTGTTTTAGTGTCCAGGTGAGTGGAGAGAAACAAACAGGTGGAACAAGAATAAACTGAACAGATCCAACAAAAACAATACAGAACATCAATCAAACTGATTATCAAGAACTTTAAGATGGTTTACATTTCTATTTGTTTCCTGATTTATGACAATAACGTGAGTGTCTAATGTCACACACACACACACACACACACACACACACACACACACACACACACACACACACACACACACAATGGACTCACAGTCTGAATCTGTCTCTCTCGGCAGGGTTAGACACACACTCACACACTTTCTGAACCGCTTCCCGCTGATGAACACACACTCACAGTCTCTTTTGACCTCAGCAGAGACACACATGTCCAACAATAGGCCCTCAGTGTGGTCTGACAGGCTGGTCAGGCTGACAGAACACAGGACACTCTGTCTCTGATGAGACGCACAGCTGCTAAATATTAAATGTTATAGAATCTATTGTTTTATATTTAAACTAAAGACTGTGTTCTGTCACAGTGTCAGACGCTGTCATGTCCTCTGAGCTACGAGTTCACACCACTTGTCTCAAAATATAAAAATAACTAAAGATGTTCAAACAGTTTTCAGTCATTACAGAGGCTGTTATTAAAATACATCAAATTAGGTCTCAAAATGATCAGTTTTCTCTGCTCTGAAACACTGGCGGCGTGGACATGTCCACACGTGTTTGAGGACAGGAAGGTGACAGGATGGTACTTTTCTCTTCGGTGTCGGGTTGTTGGAGCTGAAGTGAGCTGAAGTGAACTGCTGGGCTGTTAAGGGGTTCACATAATAAGAAATTACTCCCTGCCAGGAAGGGCGCAAAGAGGCAAAGCAAAGTCCTACAACCGCTACTTCCTGTCTGCCTGGTATACAAACAGCTGAGCTACCTTTAGCTCTGGAGGCAGCAAAGTTCATTATGATTCACAAATGTTATAACCGAGCCTGACTGTTCACATCTCACCAGGCATCACGTTTACTGGTGACATCATAGTCTGAGTTTGGGGAACCTGAAACACTTTTTTTTTGGTCGTGTGCAGTACCTTCACTGTGACGTTAAAATGATCACTTTCACGTGCGCCACGCCGAGGGTAGCGGTGCCGCTCTCTCCATAGGAAAACAATGGGACAACCAGCATGAAGCGTTTTTATCGCTGATCATGTGTTGGGGCTTTAAGGACGGGGGAGGGGAGGGTGAGGTGGTGGCACATCACTGATACATGGTTAACAGTCTAACGCCACAGTTCAGCACTACATGGTTCTCAGTGTTTTCATATGTTTTCAGCTCTATGTTCTCACATGTCGAATGTGTTCAGAAGAAAAGAACACCTTTAGACTCAGAGTCACTGCTGCAGACTTTTCACTTTTTCAACAGGAAAACCAGAAGGACTTCTGCTACTGATCATGTGACCAGAGTCTAACAAGAAAGCTATTTCTTAAATATTTAGTTCGTTCTATCCAACACTGAGCTAACAGAACGTCAGACTTTTGGTTTTGTTCACTTGTGTCCACATTAAACTGACTAAAATTCAAAATGCATCCTTTGTTCCCAGGTTCAACCTTAAAGCGACATTGTTCTCCTCCAGGTATTGAGCTTTTCTAGAAAGCCCTGCAGAGCTGATACTTTTTTTTTTTTTGCTAATATGCAGTTTTATAAACATCTTTCTCACATACAAACAATGTTCCTAAATTAGCAGCGTGGGCTGAATAAAGTTTTAGTCCATTCATGATTTTTTGACTCAATAAATAAATACCAATCTGCTGACCAAACTTTCTTACAGGTTCTGACTTAGCAGAGCTGCTGAACTGTGTGGAAGATTTTACAGTTGAAAACAGGTTTCAAAGTGACTGAGAGGAGGAAGCAATCATCAGGTCCAGACTGAACATTTAAAACTCTCCAGGCTAACATGCTAATGCTATCAGAGAAACCACCTCCCTCTGTGTTCGATTAGACCCAGCTTCAGCTCAACAATGTGTTCTGGATTATTCTCACACAATACAATACTTCAGTCTTTAGGTCCATTCACTTTTGACGGTCGCAGAGACGCTGGCCTGCGCTGACCGCCGTCTGGTTTCCTCCATCTTGATTTCATCGTCTTGGAGAGTCTTTGACCTAATGGAGCATCGCAGGGTGAAAATAGGGCCAGCTGATTGATTTTGTCTGAGTCAGAGAGGAAACAGAGACTTTGATTTTTGTATTTGGTTTGTTAACATTTACACCGACTGAGTCTCCTGTCGTCCGAATCAATCTGATGTCAGATATCAGAGTCGTTGATCCATGAACCCGTGTTCATGAGGTTCAGCGTTACAGAAGGTGAAACATGCTTCTTCTTCCAAAGTTTATGTCTAAATCTGCAGCACAGCTGAAAGTCAACGCAGCCATGCAAGGTAGAATATAAGAACAATCATCTGAAGCATCGTGGGTTCTCTGTATTTATGCATCATCACCTGCTGACAGCGATTAGTGCTTCTTTTTAGACATGATATAACCGGTAATCTATTTTCAATAGAAAAAATTGGAAAAAAGTAGTTCCGGGTGACAAAGGTTCTGGACTGAATTTCAAAATAAAGGACAGCAAAACTGCTGAATATTTATTTAACATCAAAAATAAAACTAAATAACAACAAAAAAAGATAATAAATATCTTATGTTAAGGTCGGCTCCCTGAACATTTTGTTTGGAGGAATGATGGACACAAGAACATACATGTCAACACGTCTCAGCGTCACAGGGTAAGACTCTGAAAACATAAATGAAGTCATGTGACTGTTGTTTTTTGACTGATGTCGTAAAACCAAACTTGGTTTGATGGATTGAGTGAATATGAATGTCACAGATGAAGAATTAAATGTTTATGTTTTCTTTTTTGTCTTTGGTTTTAGGGTCGGGGGGGATTTCCATCTCCAAACCATATGATCACTGTTTACAGAGCAACCGGCTTATTTGAACTTTTTCCATTTGCAGTTTTTTTTTTTTTAATTAGTGCAACACACACAAGTTATAATTATTCCATAGAGCACATCAGAAGTTTAAATTGGTTTTGGTATGAATGACATCTTTGTGTCTCGTTTCCTTTGGCTCAGTTCAGGAGTCTGCATTGTTTCTGTTTTAAATGAACGCAGGGTTCCTGTGAGGTAAATCTGAGGTCCTTTTCACCGTTTGACTGATTCAGACCATTGAAGACCTGCAGTGTAAACATGACCATACAATAGATTAGAATGAACTGAGGCCTCTGAACGTCGCGCAGATCGCCACATGACGGGTCACGGACAGTTTAATGAACCTCGCTGGCAGACGGCAAACTTTAAATGTGAAATATAAACATCACAGGTCACCTGATGTGAGCGAACTTCTACATCTTTGTCTCAGAGACGGTGGTCCACAGTCAGACGTCCTGGCCCGGTTCATGTCCTGTCGCTGTGACCGTCTGTCGTCTCTGTTGTTTTCTCTGAATGGTGTGAGGCCCAGTTTACCCAGAATGACCCTCTCCTCACATCCCCCCCCCCCCTCGTTGTCCTGTCTCTGCTTTGTTTCATGTGTGTTGCTCATTTTCTGGAGGTCAGTATGCTTCAAACAGTCGGGCGGAAACTTTCAGATGACTTGGTGTTGGATGTGTGTTTTCATGAGTCAGAAAGTCTGAGCAACTGCACAAATTACTGCACTACACTACGCTGTGTTCATGTGTTGTCAGAATAACGGGAAAACATTATTCTGACAGCACATGAATGCAGCAATAATCACATGAGTCAGAAAAGAAAAAAAACTCTGAAAGTTGCCAAAAATGTGGGTTCATGGAGTTGACATCATATCATGTAGAAACATGGCTGACAAAAGGAAATGTTGGGTTAATGGTAAGAAACTTTTTATGACTTCACGTGTTACAAAGGGATTTGTTGCTCACATGTAAGTTATAATACGGTTTTAGATTGTAACAGTTCAGTTCAGTGGCGGAGAGAGAGAGAAGACCGACCCAGCCCTTAGAGCCAATCCTCATCCTGAAGTTATGGATCTGATTTGCCGACTTCCCGTACACCACCTTGATCTAATACGCCAGAGGCTGTTCATCTTGGCGTGACACGTTTACACCTTCTCTCCTGGATTTTTGAGGGCCAGCGAGATCTTGGGGCGAACCCCTTCCAGGGCACCTTGCCCTCCACAAAGAAAAGAGAAGTTTCTCTGCAGCCTCCGGACCTGAGCCTGACTCCCTGACCACAGCATATCACATGAAGCTATTTGCACTTGTTTTGTACTTTGTAGAGAGTGGCACTCTGGGAAAATACAAAACAATCTGAACTAAAGCACTGGACTGACAGACTTGTCCCCTGAGCTGTGCCATTAGTGTGAAGTAGACTTCAAAATCTGGCAGCTGTCTGGTTCAGTCTCAAACAGGCCAACGTTTATGAATTAATGTGAGAGAAAAACTTTAGAAACCTCAGAAAGATTCCTGGTGAGTGATCTGACTCTGACACAGTGAATGAGGGGGACATGTGTCTCATTTTGTGTCCCAGCAGAGTCAGAGAGGACAAGCAGAAACGTGACCATCCTCAGCGGGGACAGACCCTCACAAAGGTCACGATCTCTGTATTGTTTGAAGGAAGAACGCCGCGTCTGATCTCGAACGTTCGCTGTCAGAGTTCAGGCCAGGGGCAGAGAGGCCTTAACTCATGTGAACCAGCTGAACCTGAATCATCGGGATAAAGAGTCCACAAAGACGCCCAATCCAGATCATTTTAAAATTCAGTTTTAAAGAAAATGATTAACATGGAAAAACATGCTTTATAAACACTGAGAAGGTTTTTCCAGTTTTACCTTTTAATTTGTTTCTAAAGTTAGAGGTGCTAAAAGTTTAAAGTGGAAACAGACAATTTCTTAACTCTGTCTGGGGATCAGCAACCTGCAGCTGCTCTCTACTGACTCCACCTGGCTTTGACAAAAAAAATTATATGGAAAAATTAAAACAATGGCGCACCACACGCTACAGGATATTATCAAGATTATCGCATGTGGGACGATGGAAACAGAACAGCTCACTGTCGTACCTCATTTTCAGTAAGACAGAACAAAAGAAGTTAAATAAGCTAATATTAGCCACAAGGGCTAAAATGTTTCCCTTGGCAACACCTCTCTTACACATCCATGCCGACGTAATCATGCAGATTTTAACTTAAATATCAAACATGTTTGAAAAAGGTCAAGATTGCATCTCTGAACACCTCACATTACTGCATCGTCTCGGTCAAACATCAGAAACGGCCACAGATTTCTCAGAGCTGAATCTGAGGAAAAGCTGCCTGAGACTCCTGGAGTCTGAGCCCAGTACAGGTCACAGTTTTCCAACTAGAAAAGCACAATGAAATGCCACTCAAAGACGGACTTTCTACTTGTGAAAGCCTAAAATAATACCAGCTATTTAATGAAACCTGTTCTGCACGTAAACAAGCATCAAAATATGTTGACAGTGGTAGTAAATGCCAGAAAATAAATGTATAATGGTGTCTGTTACTTCACACATTATCTTTCCTCATTTGTGTTATTTATGTAAAGAGGCTGCAGCGCTGAGGGTTCGATCGAGCGAACGAAGTCAAGCAGCATGTCCCAGTCAGCCATCTTGTTGTTTACCTTTAATGTTGTGAACCTGGAAGTTCCAGCGTTGTTTTGAACACAGTAACAGTCCACAGCTCAGAGCCTTTTCCTTGAAATCCAAAGTCTGCAAGAAAAATAAAGAATTTTATAGTTGGCTCTTTTGATGGCATGAGTTTCAGACCGCTGCCCTCACATTTCCAAGTGGTTTTATTCTTCGTGCCTATTGTAATGATGAGTATTGCACAGCCACAACAAAGTATCTGTGTATGTAGCATACATGGGCGCCAACTTGGGTTGAAAATCAAAGGGTCAAAAAAATGTTGGCCTATGTAATGTTGGATGATGTGATGTGGTGAGGATGAACCACAGAGTCCTGGAAAATGCACTTGTTTTAAAGGTAAAATTTCAGCTCTTGTCAGAAATTAACTGGTCAAATTTCAGGCAACATTACTTGTAACAAAGAGAAATGTGGGTCTCAAACCTGACGGCTTTAGTATTTTATCTGGTGGTATTAATCATTACTGAGGCAGAAGAACCATTTCAACATTAATTAACATCATGAACGTGCAGCTTGAACTGATCTGTCTCTGTCTCTCTGAACAGCCCCATGGAACTGATACTTTATATTCATATTATAAACAAATTCATTAAAAAAAAAAAGTAAAGTGATAATATTAAGCTGAGACAGCAGAGCACCGTGTGCACGCTGCGCCATCAGATACAGTCGGCCTAATAAAGTCAGTGATCGCTGCAAAGATATAAAAAAAGCATTCACTCACTTGGTGTGAGATTTCAAACAGATTCTGCCGTTTTTCTTCGGTGAGAGGTGCATTTCCCATGTAAAGCCATCATGTGGTGTCATCTCCGCCTGTATTTCACCCAGAAGTGTTTTGGATGAAGTATGAGTCCGGTGTTCTTGAGGCTTTGGGCTTCACTTGGAGTTTTCGATATTCCAAAAGTCGCAGCAAACCTCAGTCCAGACATTGGCATAAAAAAATAACAACAGCAGGGGTCTGGTCTGGGGTGGAGAAGACAGTAATGTTAGAAGTGTTAATTTATTCACTGATGTTGTCTATAATAGAGACGTAATTTTCCAAGAAAATTGTTATCCCATCCCAAGAAACACACTGAAAAGCCATATTTTTTGTATGTTTTTAAACAAGATCAATGACTTGGAAGTGATAAAAACCACATGAAGAGATCATAAATTGAACAGAGTTAAATGAGGACAGATGAAGGAGTGGTGGGAAAAAAGAAATCAGATCCGAAACACAAGAAGTGACTGAAGGGTGGGGTCTTAATGATCGTCATTACAGCTGAAAACAGGAACAGTGAGTCACCTTCAAACTGTGAACATCACGATCCCGAACACCAAACAGCTGGAGAGGTTTGGTTCTGTCACTGGATCCTTTTAAACACATACAGACACAGAGGATTTATACTGCTGATGATTCAAACTGAAATTAAATCCACACATGTCACATCCAATCAACATCAACAACATTTTTACACTGTTATCAGTAATTAATGTTCGACTGCTCCACACCAGCAGCCTGAAAATAATTGAATCCTTATTAAACACACTCAGGCGATGTGACATCAGCAGTCTTTTGCACTTTAGAGGCGTTCTGTCCAACAAAGACAAAGTGTTGGACAGCTGGACATTTTGATCCGTCTGTGGCCTCAGAGAAAAGGTCTGAAGATCACCTGGAACTATCCAGTTTAAGACCTGAAGGTCTCTCATGGCAGCACATGCAGTATTTGTCAGTCCCTTCAGGAAGTTGCGATGTTGCAATCGCAACAGTTCATGCAAAATTCAACCAACCTTGCAATCTCGTCCAATCTCTGCAACTTTTCTGTTTCACCGTCTGTCGCCTGGCGAGGATCTGACCTCTGCTAGTTCAGTCTGGACCAAAGCGGTGGACTGACCAAACAACTTTTCCATCCTTCACGTGTATCTGACTGAACACAGAGTGATTTTTATTGACTTCACAGACGTCAGTGGAACCACATTCGACCTGGCGGCTCAAAGAGAGGTAAGAAGAGAAACTGTGAGAGATCATTCAGAGCTCAAACACTGTGAACCCAGCGCCACTCACTGGTTTGTGGACTTCCATTTTGAAGTCTCAGGTCTGCCATCATGGGCGTTGCCATCTTGGGGGATTTTTTTGCAACCAGAGCGTGCTCAGTACCGTGGAGAACATGGAGCAGGTGGGTGACATACAGTGAGTTGGGCGGAGCTTGTTTCTGGCTCACCTGGAAATGATGTCAGTTTATCTGGTCACAAAGTTTCTCATATTACAGCTAAACAGTCGCTAAAATATGTTTCTGAAAACATTTTAAATCATAAACAGGCAATGAAGAAACAGAATATTGATTCATATTTGATCAACGCTGTCATCAAACTGTGATGTGAGTTTCGTGAGCCCTGTGTGTTACACTGAGGACCTCCGCCCTTTATAGAGAAATTCTGCCAAAAGATCCCCCTAAATCTTACATACTGGACCTTTAAACTTAAAGTTTTAAGCTAAAGTTGTTAATCTCAGGACATTTCCTGCAATAAAACTCCCCCCCGTAAAACTGACAGCAACAATATTATATAGTTGTATGATGAATACTTTTATGACATTTTTATTTCAAAATGTGTTTGCAATGCTAGTTTTTAAATCCGTGATTCTGTTTTTCCTTTTATTGACCCGGATGACTAACGTTCATCAGTTCTTCGTCTCTAGAACCCACAGCACCGAGGCTGTAAAAGGTGTTTTCATTCAGTCTTCATAAAAACACTCCTGATGTGGTTTTACTGCGTTCCATCAATCACTGGCTCAGAGTGAAGACATTGTTGTGCTTTCAGACGGCGTCTGCAGGTTCTCATGTTGAAACTGAAGCAGTTTGAGGAGCATCAGACGTTAATTTTAGCATCTGGAGGCTGCTGAGCTGTTTCACAGCCCGACACACAAAGCTGCTGTGTTTCTGTGAGGAAACAGGTGGGTTACTCATAACTCTGCTTTGTTTTCCACTATTCCTCTCTTTCTCTTCCTCCGTCTGTTTTATCGTCTTCCCTCCTGCTCTCACGTCTGACGGGTTCAACACACGGCCGGCGACGTCACCTCTGCGTCACGTCCAGTGGGACCAGTGTGAACTGGCAGACTGATACTGGTGAGTCTTCAGTTTGTGGATGAACACAATGATTCTGCACGTTCAAGTCAACACACAGTAAACACAGTGTTTCAGCTGTCATCTGAATGTCTCCGGTCTGTCCAGCAGCGAGCAGGAAAGTGACTTTGTTGGTGCTACCACAGAAAAAAAACACTGTCTTGTGGGATGTTGAGTACATGTAGTGTGTGTAACCTGGACACTACACACTGGATTCATTCTATACAAATCACTGAGACACTCAGAAAGTGATAAAAGTAAAGAAAGGGAGTAAATAAGGGTTGTAAATAAGAACTGTCCACGTTAGCAGCGTGGCTCTGTGGATGGACATTTCAGTCCAACACTTTAGTCCAAACTCAAAGAAACTATTGGACAGACTTATAAAATGTGGTTCAGACCTTCATGTGTCAATTTTGTGAACCATCGGCTTCATCCAGCAACATTATTAGGTCATTTTAAAGAGTCCAGTGTTTGGTTCATGGCTAACCTTAGAGACCATCATTCCCATAAGAGCAGCTCAGAGCTCCTGAATTGTGAAGCACAACAGAGATTTCTTCAGCCGAGCTACTAACTTCCAGTTTAGCCTCTTCTATCAATTTAATCACACGGCTCCTCTACACTTTACAAATGTTCTTGGACAGAATGGATTGAACTCTGATAGTGAAATGCATCGTTTTGTAGAGAAATGGCTCTGTGTAACGTTGTTATTACACGTGTTGGACACTATGTCAGAGAAAAAGCCCAGCACTCTTCCTGGGGGGTTCGTTGAGGCAGAATTCTACCATTCTTGGTTCCAGTCGGGCCAATCACAACATTTATCCACTATGGGGTGGGTTCCACATGATGATTGACAAAGGAACCTGTCACCTGTCCAGATTTGTGAAGTTACATCACATGTTTGGCTGCTCTGATTGGTTGTAGGTCTATCCAGTTGCGGTCCGTCCAATCCAGAAACTCGGATCAAACTGTGCTGATCAACTGTGGTACGGCTTGTATGTGTGTTAAACACGTTTATATGAATGAAGTGATCTGAGTGTTTATGTGTATCTGACTTTGTGTCTTTTTACAGTTTTTCTTTCATACTTACAAAGCACTTAATGTTATTATTATTATATTATAGATATCCTATAATAAAACGCTCTGTAACACGTGTGTGTTGCACTTCAGTCTTCTTTTTATCTGAGAGGTAAAAAGAGAAGCAAACTGTTTTATGACAACGTGGAAGCATGTGAAGTGTTTTGAGTTGGTTGAACAGATTTGATCCTACTCGTGCATGCAAACAATTTAACAACTTTCTTACTTCCTGTTTGTTCTTAGTTAAGAATGTGCTCTTTCTTTTTGCTGTCCTTCAGTCGTATTTCTTTTTCATTTCTTTTGTTAATGTTTAGTTAATGTCACCTGTCAAATGTCAGAGGCTGTTTGCTTTGTGGTTTGTACACATTTCAATCTGCTACCCTTATATGGATTTATTGGGCGTGTCCATATGCTAATGACATCTAATTTAGGCTCAAATGCGTTTCATGAACACACTCAGGTAGGTACTACTGTAATGGTTTTTGTGTTTCCTGTTTTATTTTGTAGTTGTCTTCCCTCTTGTTTCTGGCTTTACTTCCTGTCTTTGTCTGTTTTTCCACCCTTTTGAGCTCTGATTGTTTCCACCTGCCCCTCATCAACCTCCAACCAGAGTCCTGAGTCTTGTGTCTGTCTCGTCTGTCTGTCAAGTTTCCCCTCTGAGATTTTGGATCATTGCCTTGTCAGGACTTTTGTTTCCCATTTTATTTCATGCACTGTGGACCCATTTTGGATTTTCTTTTTGCCTCTGCCTCATCTGGCCAGGATGTTTTTCATTAAGCTGTTTAACTCCGCCCAATCTTGTCGCCAGTCTGCGTTTGACACTTTGTTTAAGAACAAAATAAGAATTTCTTTCATCCTGTTGTGATGAGATGATCTGATGGTATTAATTACTAATCTTTTCTGCCTGCGACGGCTCCACTCTGCACTGAAGGTTGAATTTGCGCAGATTTACTGATCAGAGTGAGACAAACATCTCTGTTGAATCCATCTCCGTCTCGTTTCCTCTGACAGAAAGAACGACAGACCGAGAGGAAGAGGAAAAAAGACGAGTGCAGCGATGCTGCCATGACAACCAGGAGTACACATCCTGTCCAGACTGGAGGCGACAGGTGTGTGTGTGAGTGAACGCCGTCTCCTTATTGGCTACTGGCGTGCAGAGCAGTGCATCGAGGGTCGCGGCTGCTTTAATGTCAAATCCAGCTGCTGCAGCTGCACAACACCTCTGTCTCTCCATCCGGCCCACATCAGGAAGTGGTTTCCAAAGAAACCCCCGCTGGACATCATATGAGGGAGTCCCGAGTCCCCAGTGTGTGTCTGTGTGTGTGTGTGTGTGTGTGTGTGTGTGTTGTCTGCATGTGTGCGTATAAAGTTGTACGTATGCATGCTAGTGTGTGTGTGTGTGTGTGTGTGTGTGTGTGTGTGTTTCTATCGTAAACACCTCACACACTCTCCAGTCTGCAGCTGAATCTGCAACTCATCCCTGTCACCTCTGATTTACAGACACACTGATCTGTGTGTGTGTGTGTGTGTGTGTGTGTGTGTGTGTGTGTGTGTGTGTGTGTGTGTGTGTGTGTGTGTCTGCGTCTCATCATCGTCACTCAGTGAAATGAGTTTTGATTCAGAATAATCTGACAGGATCGTTGTGTTTAATGTGTCTGTCCCTGAACGTCACATCCTCTGTCAGTATGTAACCAAAATGACCGTCGGGTGGTTTAACTCCGCCCCCTTCCTCACCTCCACTGGTGGCTATGTTGGAGGTCCTGCGCCCTGTGAGCAGCTGATTGGTTGGATCCTGTCGTCCCTCTTCTTGGACTGTGATCAGACGTCTTGTGACGTGACTCTGAGCGTGTTGGACTGCGTGGGAATATAATGCACTTTATGAAACGGGACTTCAGGTCTCTCTGGTTTCCATGGTTACCAAGAAAGGTTTCAACCCATATTCTGCAGGTTGTAACAATCCTCCACACAAAGTGTGTACAAAGTAAACTTAAAGGAATAGTTTGGATTTTTTTGAAGTGCTGTTGGAGGAGGTACAGCCTTTTCCCAGACCCCGGGTCAGACCAGAACTCAGTGGAAGGATATCTCATCTGGCCTTCTAAATATAGCATACACATATGGCTTGATTCCACCGCGCACGGCTTAGTTCCATTACGGCTGCAACACATCGCCGGAGCTCATCGAGGCCACACGGGGTGTTTTATTACACTTCATAAAAACGTAAAACCAAACAAACTATTGGCACAAAAATCAAGGAAAGACGACCAATTCAGCAAAATATGTGCAAATAAAGAAGCTCAGTGAAACAAATCGCTCCTGATGATGCATGCAGATGTGTGTAGGATGATCAAAACCGTGGCTCGGACGCAACACGCTCAGGAATCAATACGTTACACTTTTTTATGTTAAGGCGGCTTCCTACATCTTCACTCCTGCTGCTTCTCCATGAAACCTCCATCTACTGTAGATAATCCAGTGACTGGAGAAGAACTTCGTATGACCACACATCAGCTCACCTGAAGTCTCTACGACTCAGTCTGGAACAGAAGCGTTGGACAGCAGGAGGAACTGATAATACAACTGGTACACAGGTTTTATATGTGTGTTTCAGTCCATGACACAAGACGCTGAGCAGCTTTACAGGTGAACGCACCGCTGCTACAGTCAGGATAATATAACCCTTCAAAATAAAAGTATCATTTATCTCCAGTGATGTGAAGTCAGACTGTGACCTCAGTGTCAGTGTTACCAAACCTTATATTAGTCTCTGTCTCTCATATAACTGTGTCTGTGTTCAACATTAAGGCTGGACAAAAAGCCTTCAGTTTCCTGCACGCACACACACAGACACACACTCCAGATGTCGGGGAATAGGGGACACTTAAAGAGCTGGTGAGTTACGTACATCCGAATTTCTCTCTCACACACACTGAGTTCAACCCAGAGGCAGCCAACTGGGCGGCCGAGCCTGACGAGAACAGAGAAGAGTCTGCAGCAGCGTCTGTACGGGGCTTCCTGTTCTCATCTGTGAGACAAACAGAAACAAACATCTCAAGTGCAGAAGTATTTGTAGGTAGATTTCTCTTTTCTTTGCACAAAAATATGTGGACACCACCGCCGCGGTCTGTTAGTTCTGATGAAGTGTTTCAGAAATGGACGTCTTTCCATCGTGGACTGTGTAAAACATGGACGTAGTCTCTGTGACGTCACCAAGCAGCGCCCTCCGGGGCTGAAAAATGAAGCAAGCGCTGGAGAACCAAAAGCTGCAGTTCCTCAAATGGCCACTCGAGGCTTTAAAAGTGAGTCAGTCCCCACAGAGCCCGATATCAAAACGTCCAAGTGTTTGAAGACACGTATCCTACGTCACAGCTGAAGAAAAGGAAATAAATGGACACATCTGTTCGTCCACACTCGACCAGTAAACTGTGGACGACCACAAACACCACACTGTGGGCTCAGGATCAGACCAACCCAGAACCTTTTTCAGCACTCAACTATGTGAAAAACCTGAATCATACATTTCCAGAAACTGTATATCATGAGTCATATTTCAAATAATATTTAACAACATGTCAGTCAGTCCTCTGAGTTTTGTTTCAGCAGTATTGTTGCTATACTGCATATAAAAGAGGTAAAAGAAAAAAACTACAGTTAGATGTAAACCTGCTCATAAGGTGGATGAAGATGAAGATGAAGATGAAGATGAAGATGAAGAAAGCCCCTGAAAACTGCACACAGCACAAAGTCTTTAAGTGAACATCATTCACACACCAGTCTGACACACTGAATACACACTGCAGGTATAAATCCTGCCTCTGGATGCAGTATCTGCATTTTCAAAGTCCCTGAGAAACAAGAACAACCTGCGAGCTGCAGCCGACACGCTGAAAACGTCAGCGCCTGGGATACGAACGGTACGGATGTAAACAAGCTAACAGCTGTTAGCTTTTCTTTTACAGTGATGGAGTCATTTTAATGCCAGAGCTCTTTAACTTTAATTTTGCATTTGGTTTGTGTACGAGCTCAGTGCTGCTTGGTTATGACCTTTAATGATAATAATTCTGGGTTTTAAGCAGGGTGGGATTTCATGGATTCTGGTTTTTAATTCTTGGTCTCTCAATCTTTTAATCTGGAAAAGGGTTTTATAAATAAAAGTATTCTTTTTCTTATCATCGTCATTATTATCATTATCTTTGAATCAAACTTAAACTCATCTCTGACGGTGTGTTTAAGTTCAGCTATAAGAACATTTCTATAAAGTGTTTTCTATGAGATGTTCACAAGGTTCAGGTGATGTCACTGACATTATGACCAGTAGACGTGTGTGTGTGTGTGTGTGTGTGTGTGTGTGTGTGTGTGTGTGTGTGTGTGTGTGAGTATTAAGTGTCATGAACGCTGCCTCTTCCCATCATCACCTCCAGAGAGATGAGACACAGAGCAGGAAGCCACACCCTATCACCTCTGACACACACACACACACACACACACACACACACACTGGTTACGGTTTTGTGTGTTTTCTGGTTTTAGTAGTTTTTTTGGTGTTTGTGTGTATTTTAGATCAAACTACATGAAAATATATATATATAATTTTTGGGTAGGTTTATCGATTTTAAGAACAATTTGAAATATTTCCACATGAAAATGTCTAAAAACTTCAGACGACGTCAAACTACATCTTTTGTTGTTGTTGTAATTTTCTGAAGACCAGCAGCAGCAGAATTTGCATGTTGTACATTTAAAATGTATTTTAAGCTGCCACTTTAAGGTGGTGTTAAGTTAATCTTTAAAATCATGGTCAAAATACGCAACACTGACTCGTGGTAGAAATACACCTGGGTGAAATATCTGAAGAGTTGATAGTTTTTGGTGAGGTCACTGGGAACACTCAGAATAGAGTGCAGCTTTGAATTTTTTAATGAAATATTAAAAAAAAAAACAGCTATTTTCACTGTCTACTGCAATTTTATTGCAAGAAATGCAGCATGCATTGCATCTGTTTTTGTTTTTAGAAAAGCTGCCATAAAATCTTTCTTTAAAGTGCAACAATTCCAAAAACAGCCTGCAAAATCCTGGAGGGACTAAACTTCAGTCTATTTATTTAGTTAATGGATCAATTAAACTTTATGCAAGTCTAAAAGTTAATAAGGTTAATAATTCTCCATCACAGGTCCCAAAAATCCCCCAAAATTTCCTGAAAAAACACAGAAACCATGAATGTCTACGACGGTAGAGACAGACTGAAGATCACGCCGCACAAACCTTCATAAAATATGATTAAAGTCAGTAAGAAGATCTCCTTCCCTCCACTGAGTTTGTACTTTAATGTTCCTGCAGTAACAAAATTTATGAACTCCTGACTGATGAAAATGTTTGGCTTCCCTCTGGTGGCCGTAACGCGTAGCCTTACAGTCCAGGCTCAGGGCTAACGGGCCTCTGGGCGCAGATTTCTAACACGACGAGTCCAGAAAAGTGCAGAGTAACGTCCTCACAAACTGTCATCATTTAGTTAAAGACGGAGCTGCAGAGTGTTTATGTTTCATCTCCCTGCAGAGATCTTGTTTAGTTTCACGTCATGACGTTCAGTTGGAGGCATCACTCCTCTCAGAAAAATGACATCTCATCCTGGAGCAGAGCTGTTGGTTTTTGGACGGTGAGACTACAGTTAGTCCCTGGTTTGTGATGAATCACACCTGAGCCTCCCCCTCTGTC
>NC_139337.1:32231510-32331510 GCF_056507025.1 Lutjanus erythropterus
CACACACACATGCACACACACACACACACACACACACACATACACACACACAAACATGCACACACACACACACACACACACACACACACACACACACACACACACACACACACACACGCACACGCACACACACACAAACATGCACACACACACACACACACACACACACACACACACACACACACACATACACACACACAAACATGCACACACACACACACACACACACACACACACACACATACACACACACACACACACACACACACACACACACACACATACACACACACACACAGACAAGTGTCTGGTGTTGTTTACTAAACAGAGATGGACAGAACGGGAAAGTGGAGAGCAAAGAAAAGGATATTGTTAGGGCAGTGAATAGACTGACACTGGTCACACACACACACACACACACACACACACACACACTCCTCTCACATTATGGTTTGGTGTAAATCATAGTAGAGAGGAAGATTACAGGACAAATGGAGCATCATGGGACGTCATGTTGTATGTAGCTTGTGTGTGTGTGTGTGTGTGTGTGTGTGTGTGTGTGTGTGTGTGTGTGTGTGTGTGTGTGTGAGACCACAGACAGATGCTCTGTATTGTGACTCTCTCAGATGGAAACAGTTCTTCCTGTCAGTCACTGTCTCACTGTCTCTTCGTGTCTCTGTGTTGAACTCTGTTGTCGTGTTGCATGTTCTCCAAAATGTTGAACTGTTCCTTTATTGAGCCCTGACCCCTTTAAACCCTGAGTCTTTACAGCCTGGACTCACCAGCCTTCATAACAGTGACATAAAGAGTAACTTAAGTCTACACATGTTTTTGTTGACTTTGACACGTGAACGTGCTTCACTGACCAACAACAACCCGACTTCTCAGCGCTGAGCTTAGAGGTGATGAAGAGGCGGAGAGGATGAGGAGCCACTGAAATACATTCACATGGAAGATGAGCGCTAACGCACAGAAAACGTGTATTTATGCAGTGAAAACCTGCACATGCAGTATGTTGTGAAAATGTGCACAGTGAAAAATGGAAACAAACGCAGCAAAAACATGTTGCAGTGGAAACAAACGTACAAATGCAGTGAAGTTTTCTGCACCTCAGTTGTACTAAACTCAACTTTGACCACAAAACAATGTCATGTCAACCACAAGGACGCCAACCAATGAGGTTCAAGCAGGATCACGCTCGTGGCGGACGACATGGTGACATGAATTTCTCAAAGTAAAAGTAAAGTTCAACACACAGTTGGATTCAGTCTCTGCATTGATCCATCCTTGGTTCTGGAGCAGTGGACAGCTGATCAGACCGATCAGAGGGACGGACTGCAGAACTGATCCAGCATTCACCCAGAAGAAACCTGCCTGAAGGAAGACGGAGACTTTCTAACAACTACACCGCCCTGCTGCCCCACTGCGTACTGCTGCCATCATGTCACTCTAAAGCTCGAGTGATGAAATAATGTGATGAGATCTGATGAAAAGGTTTGAGGAGGAGAGTCAGGTGACGTTCAGTCAGTGTCCATGTTTGTTTACTGACTGTTTAATACTGAGTCGACAGGAAACACTGATGCTGCTGAGTCGACTGGATCCACACCAAACACAACGCACACTACCTGCCTCTGCTCATTATGAATGTCTCCCTGCTGAGACACACACACACACACACACACACACACACACACACACACACACACACACACACACAGGTCAGAAGACAGATTACACTAAATACACAGTGGTGGACAAACAGCTTCCTCTTAGTGGAAACACACTGAGATACATCAAACCAATGGAGCAGGAGACTCCCCATGGACGTGTGTGTGTGTGTGTGTGTGTGTGTGTGTGTGTGTGTGAAGGTGTGTTTTTGGCTGCTGAACAGGATCTTGTAGTTTTATTTGTTTGTGTATCTGCAGGGAAATTCATAACAGGACCGTCCCACAGTGTGTGTGTGTGTGTGTGTGTGTGTGTGTGTGTGTGTGTGTGTGTGTGTGTGTGTGTGTGTGTGTGTCTCAGCAGGACATCCATAACTGCGCCCCAATGCACAGATAAACAACACTTCTTGGAAAATGTCATTTAACAAATTGGTGTCAAAAACAGAAAGTCAAGGGTTAGAGAGAGGACAACTGTGTGTGTGTGTGTGTGTGTGTGTGTGTGTGTGTGTGTGTGTGTGTGTGTGTGTGTGTGTGTGTGTTTGCACTGACCAGGAACAGTGACACGTCCAGCTGTTGGATGGTTCATCTCCAGTATGAGACCGTTGTGTTTCACCTGAAACAAACACAGTAGAAGTCTGTTGGTAAATCTTCTCCTCCTGTGTGCTTTTTTTTCTTAATAATTAAACTACATATTTGTGGTGTTTTTAAAGATGTATGTCTCAAATTTTCAAGCAACACACAAGGAAATGCGATCTCATCCCAAAGTTCAATAAAGATCTGTGAAGCCGGATCTCAGTGAACCTGCTCACAGAAACAGAAACAGGAAGTATTTGAAAAGAAGCAGATTTTTTCAGCCCACACGTCACATTGCGACACACTAGCTGGATGTGCTCTGTTAAATTCTGACTGAGCTGAACGTTGGTTCCACGTTGGTTTTGGAGTTTGACACATTTGACAGTGAGGTGTCCCAGTAGCTCAGTACTGAGGTTCCTCTGTGGATTCAGTTCCAGTTCTCTCTCTCTGCCTTCTTTCCTGTCTGTCTTCAGCTGCACCTTATAATTAAGGAAAAACACTCAAATGTACACATTTTATAGCGAGGAAGACGTTAATGCAACTTTATAGTACAGTACAGTGGAGACCTTTTAAAACATAAATCCAGATCAGTGGGATTCAGACTCTGTGGAAACTTTACCTTTATTATAGAGAAAATTAGTGGAAACATAAAGTTTGTTTTTGTGTGTCCATATTTCAGGATCAACACACACAGACAGAAAAAACATGCAGACACTTGACACACATGCTCTCTCTCTCTCTCTCTCTCTCTCTCTCTCTCTCTCTCTCTCTCTCTCTCTCTCTCTCTCTGTGCAGTCAGGGGTGATGACGAGTTAAGTGGTTTCCTCTCCCTCTTGTCCTGCACGCACGACTTCCTCTATAAATATGGAAGGACTACAACTGATGGAGTCCACCTCCTCGTCTTCATCCTCCTCATCCCTCAGTTTGTGCCAGTGGGATGACAGAGGGCACAGATCAACCTCTCTGAGTCTTTTAGGTTTCTGTTTCTTACATAATCCTCAGCTGTGTCTAAATATATTTGGGTTTTGAACTGTTGATCAGACAAAACAAGCCGTCACAGCAGGAGACCGATGATAGAAATGTCTCAGATTTTATGAGTCGGCAGGTAACAGGTTGCAGACGAAGGCTCAGAGGTCCTGTGTGAGTCACTGAGGTCACCACCGACTGATGGCAACAAACCTCAATGTTACCATGTTGGACCAGAGACGCTGTTTGTCCCATTTTTGTTCAGCTTCTAACGTGACACAAGTCTGAACTGTAAAACCTTCTACAGACACAATTCCACCATGAACTTTTAGTCTCAACAACGACTTTTCAAGGAACTTAAAGGTTTATTCAGCGCGTTCAGACCTGCGAAGATTTGGCAAGTTATTCCACTGAACAATGAAAACTTGTCAGCTTTTTCTTAAATTTCATTTTTGCATGCTACTATGGCCTGGACTTCATCGTCACTGTCTATCATACACTTTCTTCTGTAACTCCATGTTGTGCAACGTGCAAAAAACTAGTGGTCATGGCTGCAGATTTTTAAAAACAGTGGCTAAAATAAAATTGTAAGTACAGCACCAATCAGAACTGTTCAGCGCTGCAGAACTCCACCCCAAAATGTCTGTACTTTTGGAAAGTACTACCGTCTGAGCTGGGACTTTTTCTGAGCGATTTTAAGGTGGAACCCTGGTATAAATCCAGAATGTCATGTCAAAGGTCACCTCTGAGTCACTGAGGTCACATTTTGACTCGGGTAGACCTGAGGCTGCATCAAGATCTTCAGCTTCACACCCACACCTCAGACTAAAAAAAAAAAAAATACAAGTCTGGATACGGCACAAAAATAAGCAAAGGATGTTAGACACAAACTGACATGAAGGTCTGTCCAGGCCTGGGTGATATAACTGAAAAGTCTATCAGGACAGTGACATTTCATATTAGGAAATATCCATAATTATTGATCATATCGCTTGTGACTGATGATATGTTGTGTGCTTCAAAGGGTAGGAGGAGCTGAGGTGATAGAATAAATCTGTTGGGAAGGTTTTCCTGCACAATGTCGATGTCGATGAAACGAGCGGAAAAAGGAGAGAAACCAGAAAATAATAATAATAATAATAATAATAGAGTCTGTCCCAAAGTACCTTTACCTCTAATATTCAGAGGCCACGTCCAGTTCAACAAGATCATGTTCTCATGACAAAGGTGATTTACAGAACACATACAGAACGTGACGAAGCCTCAGAGGTCATGTCTGAGTCACCAGCAGAACATCTGACAGAAGTCAACATGATGTAAGAATTATTTTAGTTTATTATTATCATTTCACTTCATTCATCAGTGAAACCGTGGAACCAGAGAGAAAGACAGAAGGAAAGAAAAACTGAGCGTGGTCTTTCTTTCAAAACTAACCACACTCACACTCTCTGTGCTGGTCGTCCTGACCTGTGCTCAGGTCTCACCGACCTGGAAGTTTCTACAAGCGGTGACAGATTCAGAAAAATCTTTTATCAGGGGAGCTAAAAAAAGGGAACGTCGCTGACAGGAGGCTGCTGACGGACCGCTGTCTGCTGTGATTGGTTTCACAGAAAAACCTGAATCATCGAGGACGGCAGAAAAAAGAAATGACGCACCGTGTGTCGTAGATAAAGATAAATTATTTCTGAAAGATCAAAGATGATGACAGGAAGCTGGGAGTCTGTCAGGTTGAAATGAAGAAAATCAGAAGTAAGAGCCTCTTACTCATGTTAGATCACATATTTCTGAGTCAAACATAAAGTGTGTGTGTGAGGAGGGATTTTAATAGTTTATTTAAAGTGAGTGAACCACAGATTCATTGGTGAAATTCAACTATAGAGCTGATTAATCTGCTCGTTCATCTGCAACAGTTTGTATTCAGTCAGGACCCTTTTAGTCAAAGAAAAATTTTATCTCCAGTTGCAGAAACTTATTTTTGGTGATATGTCTGCGTTCTGAAACTGCTCCAACAGTCGAGTCAAACTCTGGACAAGAACAGAATTCAAAACACACAAAGCTTTACTTGATGAAGAGAGCTGCTGTCTGAGAGCAGAGAGGGAACAGAGGACCAACATGACGTCACCGTGGAGCAAAAATATTAACAGAAACAACTTTATTCCTGGAAATCTTCAATAACTGATGAAAAATGTGAATTCATATAGATTTTTTATACATATTTTACAGTACTTCATCACTGAAATGTGGCTCTTCTGACAACCGACTGAGGGTTTAACATCGTCAGTCCAATCCTCCATCTGTCTCTGTTAGCAAGCAACAGCAGACACGGAGAGGGGAACCCCAGACCCACAAGATCACACAAGAGTGAACATTTTGTGTGAAACCATGAAGAAGACTCGCAACAGAGAGAGTGACAGACATGACGTGACACCACAGCAATGGCAGCACTGCAAAATGGCAGAACACACAAAGCGGTCGCCGGATTCGTCTATACTGGACTAAATAAAATGCACATGTGCAGCCATGTTAGATTTTTGTTTGGTCTCAGTGGGTTCCTCGGGTCACAACCCTAAACATGTTGACAGGCAGCGCAAGACTGTGCAAAAATATTGACTCAGACAGGGCAAACTTAGAGGACTGCTCTAAATCTTTTAAAGATATCTAAAATATATTGCTGTGAGGGGAAACTTTCATCATCAGAGGGTGTCACGCCTTGCTGTGTGTGGACGTCAATGTGCTGCCAACTTGTTGTGACCGTGCAGACTCTTCCAAGGACTGGTCCATGTGGCCACTACACTACAACAAGCTACAGAATGTCTTTGCATGTGTGGAGCACGTCCTCCAAGGGGACACTAGAAAGTAGCATAAACACAACCATCGAGTATTAACAAGGCTTAACTGCACCTGTTAGCTCAAAATATCTGGCAAAAACTACAAGCAGTACCAGCAGCTAACACGTTCTCCCCTCACAGAGTGATATAAAAACTGAAGTCCACAATCCAACTTATTTATGCATCAGACGCCACGATCCAAATACTTTTCAGTACCAGCTGTGAACGAGTGAATGTGTGTCCGGAGGTTTCAGAGGAGCCAGCACACACATTTTCCAAATCTTAGAGAGCACCATGTGATCTGGAGAATCGAGCCGGCTGATTGGACAGGCAGGTCTGAACCGGGAAAAAAAAACACAAACTTATTGTAATCAAACTTTGTACAACACTCGTCATTACATGTGTTGAGATATGAAGGTTTGAAAGTCTCGTGGAAAATTTTGTGGGCAAAGTTGCAGCATAAACATCCTTCTAACAAGTGTGTGTGTGTGTGTGTGTGTGTGTGGAAAAACAGCCTGGATCATGGACACAAACATATGTCTGACTCAGATACACTCTACAGCATCTGTGTGTGTGTGTGTGTGTGTGTGTGTGTGTGTGTGTGTGTGTGTCTATACGTGTTGGCAGGTTTTTGTGTGTTCGTCTTCCTCTCGTGTGTCTCTGCTTCGGCCTGACAGCCAAATAACTTTCTCCTTTTTCATCTCATTTCTTTCTTTCTAATGATCTTCTTTTCTTTTCTTCCTTCGGTCTTTCATTTTTAATTATTCACATCCTATTCTCTTTCCTCTCAACATGTTCTTGTTTGTCTGTGTATTTCTGCTCTCAAGAGGATGTTTTTTTCTTCTAGCGCCACCCTCAGGACAAACTGCACATTTTTAGCTCCATGACGGGTAAATCTGCATGAATAGATAAATAACAACATGTCTTTTCTTTTGGATCATTAGAATTAAATTGTGATGAACAGAGTGACCACGACCACATTTTAGAGAAAGAAAGAACAACTGTAGTAGAGGAATGAAACCAAAGGAAACACACACACACACACACACACACACACACACACACACACACACACACACACACACACACACACACACACACACACACACTCTCTTCATCTCCAGGGGGGAAACTTTAATAAGAGCCAAACTCTGATCGATGGCTTTAATTTAAACATCAAACATGACACACTGTGCAGGAAGTCAACCAGTGCTAAACGAATTACCCTGCGTGTGTGTGTGTGTGTGTGTGTGTGTGTGTGTGTGTGTGTGTGTGTGTGTGTGTGTACCTGTGCTCACTATCAGTGTGTATCTATAAGATACAAGATCAGTTGATTTCTATATTGGGAGAATAATTTCTTCTGGACGTAGCACAGAAATCGTCACGGCGACAGAATCAGATGTTCAGCAGCTGCTTCCTGCAGTGTCACATTTCATCACGTCTTACAACCACAAAACCAACGTGCAGCAAAATGAGACGAGGTCTCGAACCATCGACACTCCGCTGTACGACTGAAGTTAGTCTGATAATCAATAGTTGACAACAGAAAACTCAAAAAGAAAAAAATAAAACCAAAAATGGTTTATGGGACATAGCTGGCTCCTCCCTTTAACATCCTGATATACAGTCTGTGTGTGTGTGTGTGTGTGTGTGTGTGTGTGTGTGTGTTTGATGTGCGTCTGTATTGTGCATGCGTGCATACAAGTGTAACAGTATGATTGCATGCATGTGTGTGTGTGTAATCCTATCTGCTTGTTATGCAGGGTATCATTACATCCATATGGCCTCACACACACAGACACACACACACACACACACACACACACACACACTGTTCCCAGAGGTCAAACACATTGTTGAACTTGATGTTTTATTTTCCAGTTGTTTATGAATTAAAAACAGTGACAGAAAAATAAACCAGTAAAGATGAAAAAGAGGAAACAGGAATCAGTTTGAGAACAACATCATGTTGTATTTCAGTCATTTTGCTGTAATCCACTAAATCCTCTGATAATTGTGCGAATGTGATTTGTTGTGGCATCTGTGTTTTTTTTTTAAAGGAACAGTCAGATGTTTCTCTGCTAAGCAGCTTAGCACAAAGTCTGGAAAGTCTGTTTATGCTCTTCCAGCTCCGTTAAGACAGAAAAATTTACTCCAACACTATCTGAGACAAAGGTGGTCACTTTCCACTTTCCACTCTGTGCTACGTTTAGTTGTTCTGTAAGTTTAAGTTTGGATAAGATGAATGTGTGATATTTGTCTCCCAGTTCTTGAATTTCATTTTTAATCTTTTTGGTATTATCTTTTTCTGGATTTATAGGAGAACCTGAACCTGCATTCTTTCTAGTGGCCAGCAGGGGGCGACTCCACTGGCTGCAAAGATACATGTAGCCTTATGGCAAAGTGAGCCTACGTCTCACGTGATGTGTGACAGTTTATGAATGAGTTTATGATCGGTCACTAGTTTCAATTGTTCTTCAAATCAGCAGGAAGTTTGTTTATCAAACGATGGTCCCATTTAGAGAACAACAGGGTGTGCTTCAGGGCGGGGCTACTGTCTGACTGACAGAACTGTCTGCGCAGGGGGAGTTCAGTTTACAATAAGTATCTTGTCTTTGTACTCAGTTCACAAAAATATAGGTCGGAGAGTATTTGCAACTCATTGTATTCTGTTTTTATGTGTTTAACACAATGTCGCAACTTTTAGTCACTTTTTTGTTTGTCTGACAACCAAGTTAACAAAACTATCATGTTAGGATGTTTCTACAACCACAGCAGCGCGTGTGACTGTAGGGTCTACTGAGGTTTAAAGACAACTTTTTTTCCCATATTTTATCCTGTATTATGTTGAGATGTTTCAATAAAGAACATCAAACGCACAACACGCGGAGTCTGCTGCAGGATCACTTCCTGTGCTGCAGTGTGTGTCGGAACACATGGTGTGTGTTTGACTCTAATCTAAATGTTATTGATCTGCGGCTGCATGGCTTAAAGCTTCACCTGCTGTGTGTGTGTGTGTGTGTGTGTGTGTGTGTGTGTGTGTGTGTGTGTGTGTGCCATATGTGTTTTGCCAGCAGTGGTGGAAAAAGAAAAATGTGAAAAGAGAAAGAATGTGCAGGCAGTTACCAGGCTTGATCAAAAGACACACACACACACACGCACGCACGCACGCACGCACGCACGCACGCACGCACGCACGCACACACACACACACACACACACACACCACAGAGGAGTTTTGTGGTTTCCAGACACGTGCCTCCTTTTCCTCCTCACTTCCTGTTCTCCTCATTTCCTTTTTCTCCTTCCACTTTCAGTGCCTCCCATCTTTCTCAGTGCTTCTATTTATAAAGTCTTTTTTTTTGCCGTCCTTCTTAATTATTCTGTCCATTCTTTCAAGGTTCCACAAATACCTCAATCTGTGCATCTACACAGAGTTTAGCCTCTAAGAAAAACGACAGCACCAGTCTGATCGGCGATGACAGCGCCCACTAGCAGCCACATGAAATCATGACTCTTCAGTGGGAACACAGCAGGAAGTCAGGTGATGTTATTAGAGCTTATAGGTTGGGGTAGATGGATGGGTCAAGAAAACATCAGACTTTATGACGGGAGGACGCTGTTTGTTTCCTGCTTGGTCAGAAAGTGGAACTGTGCAGGAATCTGAAGCCTCGGTGTACTTTTGTAGTGAGTAACTGGACTTAATGAAGATCTTTAATCAAATGGTTAAATTTAAAGTTCACTTGATGGAGTGGTGGGTCCTTGGGTCACATACGGGCTTTTCTCACTGCATTTACCCCCAGGTTAAGAGAGCAGTTCGGCTTAGGGATCTATTAGTTTAGGGCTATCAGAGTTTTCATACTGACACGTTCCTGGCACGTTCCAAAGTTGGCTAACCGTGACTTTAGTCTTGGGCAAGCTGGCCCTGCTCTGGAGCAAGGTTAGCCCAGAGTTTGCAGGGTTATCCCCTGAAAATCAACTAAACCCAGGGCTAAAAGCTCCCAGTGTGAAACATGGATAAAAAGACTAAAAGATTAGAAGATAATCAGCCAGGTTAACAGAAAACACCTGTGTGGTTGTACTGTCCCATGCTATATGGTGGGTTTAATGAAAACTCAATAAAACTCGCAGTGACTATCTGGAACTTTTAAGGTTTTTACTTTCTTTCTCTCCACCCGTTGTAGTGCACACAGCCAGGTTATCAACAGTGAGGTCACGACTCGACACAGGAGGCTTTTAATGTGGGTCACAAGGCAGTTTTTGAGTTACAAGATAAAGAATGAATCAATCATCATGAATGACTGTCACAGCTATATCTCTCTAACTCCTGTCATCCCTCCATCAACTTCTCCATCACTGAGGCCGACTCAGATGATGACTTCTTCACCCTCGTGTTTCTCTCTGCTCTTCTTACGCCTCCTCTCCCTCCCCATCACTCTTTATTCTTTTTACTCTTGGAGTCTTTGAAGCTAGCTGTGGCAGTCCATTAAGTCGACTAACCAGCACCCATGGGAGCCATCCAGGCCCGCTGTTACATCATGTTACTGCAACATCAAGGAGATGAGGATGGAGTGTGTGTGCAGCAGGACGTATGTAGGGTTGTGTATGTGTGAAGATCTTAGGTTGCCTGAACCTGCTGCTCTCTGGTTGACCTCAACAATCAAAGCAGCTTCTGAATATCGCAGCATTTTCAATCCTGTGAAGTGTCAGAGACGTGTTTTTCTTCCATATATGGGCTCATATGAGCACTTAATAGGATTCTTAGTTGGGTTACATAAAGCTGCAGCCTGAGTGGTAAAGGTCCCAGGTGATTTGGTTTTTCATGATTTCCGCTCATGACATGAATAATGCTCTTCATCGTGTTCTGCAAATGAGTGTGTTTTAGTTGGAGAAATATTTATTTCTAACTTTGAAGAGTAACGTATCGATGTTGTCACACTGGAGGAGTCATGACTTCCTGTTCAAACACAGCCTGAAAGAGATTAGATATTTCTGCATCATATGCTGTAAATACCTGACATCTGTATTTATGAAGAAATACTACAGTTTTGTGTTTGTAATACACAGAAAGTACTGCAATAGCACTTTAATTAAAGGTCAAATGTGTAAGACTGAAGAGGATTGTTGGCAGAATATGTCAGAAATTAAACATAATATTAATGAGTATGTGTTCATTAGTGTTGAATTTACCTGTTACCTTACAATGAGCCCTTTCTGTCTACAGAGGGAGCAGGACCTCCTCCACGCCGGTCGCCATGTTGCACCACCATATTTCTACAGTAACCCAGAACAGTCAAACCAGGCACTGGCCCTAGACACGGACTTTTCTGAGTTTTGCAGGAAAGACGACATGAAGACAACATGAAGGAAGTTTAAGACAGACTCAGCAGACTGATCATTGGTCTCTTACAGTGAATGAAACCAGCCTCGGCTCCAAAGACCAGCTATTGTGCAATGACTTGCTCGTGAATCTTGTGGTGTGTGGGTTGTCCACTAATCTCCTGTCCACATGTTGAAATGTTCATGAGCAAGACAATTTGCTCCTGATGTTCCACATCTTGCATGGTATCACACTGCCATCAATGTTCGCGCTGTGTGATACAATCATGAAACAATGTTCGTATCGCCAGGAGGAAAGTTATAGCTGTGGTAGTCGAGTTTATTTATGGAGTTATTGGGCAGAAGTTCCAGGGAAGTCTTTCAGCATGTTGCAATTGTCTAAAGTCTTCTCAGACAAAACTAAACATCTGCTCCCCCTTTTGGCTCTTTTTTCAGGCTGTAGAAAATCTAGCCTTTGACGGGGGACTTAAGCCAATCACAGGTTGGTAAGATAGTTCATTGTAGAGTCCTCGACCAATACAGATGCTTGGGGTTGGTGGAAATCAAGAAATCTTGGAAAGTCAAAGAAAAATCCGTCCACATCCAAAGGTCAGACTTTTGGTTAGCTCCCTGTAGAATGTTTTTCTTCTTTAAATGAGAGTTTGTAGATTTTCAGAATCATTATTGTATTATCAGAATATTTAGGATTATTGGATGGTTTGGTCTGTCTCAGCTCTGGTGATTTCCTGTTGCTCCTCCCACTTCAGGTCGACACCTTTCCCCAAATTAGGATGTTAAACTGTCCCTTCAGGATCTTGATAAGTGGTACCACAGATTTTTTCTAACATTTCTAAGAAGCCAAACTCAGAACTTGATGCAGGGCAGTTTTCCGGCTCTGTGGAGGTACAGCAGAGGGGTGATGAACCCGCTGACGATGCTGATGGCCAGGCTGATTAATATGACCTGCAGAACGACCTGCTGTGATGCATACAGCAGTGATGGACCCAGCATGAAGACTCGGAGGAGCTGGTTGGTGCTGGTGAACACCAGGGTGATCATGATGACCTTAAAGGCCTTTCTCTTCATGCTATTCTGGCTCTCGCTGTCTCGGTTTCCATCACCAGGCCCCGGCTGCCTCAGCACACATAGAACGTGAACGCCGCAGTACAACATGAGTACCAGGAAGAACATGGACATGCATATCGTCAGGTATACTGAGTGTAAGGCTGAATGTGAGAAAACAGGTATGATGCAGTACAGCAGCGTAAGCAGCCAGTTGACTATGCAGCAGGTTAGCCTGTAACGGAGAGGTTTGAACCTGTGGAGAGGAAAAACAAGACTTGTTGAAGAAGTGACAGATCATCACACTGAGTAAACAGAAAACCCCCATAATCATAATCATAATGGCTTAATTAAAAAAATGCTGTACATTCTCATAACACCTGTATTCAAATAATGGCAGAGTCTTAAATAATGGAAATTCTGGCCTTCACATAAAAAACTTAATACTGAATGGGTTGAAACTCTGTTAACATGATTAAGGAAAACAGAAATTGTGAACAGGTGGAATTAATTAGTGAATAAAATCAAATTAACCAAATTAAAGTTACTAAAACTGTAAACTGAGGAACAAAAGCACATTCAGAGCTTCACTTTGGTCTGTTAAGAATCAAATTCATCAGTTTCTACCCTCAGAGTGACACAGGTTGGACTTTAATCTGAATCTGAAAAGTCTGAGGTGATTTTAAGGTATAAAAGTTGCCTTAGTTGCCTGGTTAATGTAAAATAAACCTACAAAAGTGCCTTTGGACTTGGATTCGTCATGAATTACCTGAGGAAGACTGTGGGATGCACCACAGCCAGGTAGCGCTCCAGGCAGACGCAGCTCTGAAAGACGGGTCGAGAAAATAACACAAGCTGCATGATGCAGTCCAGCATCACTATCCCGAGGTCCATCGGCATCCCCAGCAGGAAGTGAAGCATTACATAGAGTGACGAGGCACAAAAGAGGATCTCAGAGATGGACAGATTGAGGGAAAAGACCTCTGAGGCCATGGCCCCGCCTGCTCCTCTGGTTATCAGCCACACCACATAAATATTAGCGGGCAGACCCACCAAGAAGTTACAGGTGAACAAGGCTGTTACTCCCTGATAGAAAGTAAGGACATCAGATGTAAAGGTGTGGTTGGTTTCAAACAGATTCATCTTCACCCACCTCAAAAACTGTAGCAGAAGAACTTTCCAGGATCTGCAGAAGTAAAACCAGAGAGCTGTTTCAGACTTATTTACAAAAAAAGCAAATGACAATTTGGCACAAACTTTGTTCTGCTAGATGTTGGCTGGAAATGATGACATAAATCTATGTCGATCCTAATCTATACCCCACAGAACAACAGCTTGTGGCGAGTTGATCTCATCCTGCTGATCACGTGTCGATGGGGTAGCAGTTCTAGTAGATCACTTGTGCACAGTCATTGAAAATTTAAAATTAAACTTTTCTCCATGAAAGTTTGATTGAAGTAAGTTTGCATTTGAAATTTTACTTTTAACAAATTAATTTACAGAAAGAAGAGGAGTGCTGCCTGGATGCTGCCGGACTCTGTCATGGTCACCAGGTAGAAATGTAGAAGTGTTTTCTCTCAGTTTGATATGTGGATTTGCTCCAACGATGCTTTCAGTCAACAAGTGACTGCTGCTGTCGCTGCCACCCTGTTCTGCATTTTAAATCAGCAGCAGACTGGATAATCAGGCCTTCTTGCTAATCTAGCTCCAACACATTAATACATCTCAATAATCTATTAATGAATGAATCTATTTTCACACTCTGACTGGAGTAAGATCTCATGAGTTTGTATGGACTTTTGTTTGGATGTTATCTTGCTGTTATTAATATTTTTGTTAAATATTTTTAGTCGTTAAAATGAGATTAAGATAAAGAAGATGAACAATCATATATGACAAATAAAAAGCCATGCATGTTCATGAGAGATCTCAACACAAACATAGAGGAGTACAAACAGAAAATGCAGGATTATGAGTTAGAGATGTACAGGCTAAATTAACACACTGCAAAATTATACACAGATATTACTAAAAGTTGTTCTTCTTTGACTTACTGTAGTTTGTTGAAAAAGAATTCATATTCAGAACGCTTCGTCGCAGCAATTAGGAACAACACCGTCCAATCAAAGCTTCTGAATTGATCAGAAATCCCAAATTAAATTGAATCATATTTATGAAATTATCTATTGAGCTCCATAAAGCTAACTCCCCCCGTGGCAACAGAATCTGAAGCTCTCTGATTGGATATCTGGATAAATGCTCGATGACACGCGTAGTTGGATTTGTTTTGGAAATGACGAACATATGAGTTTGTGGTTACGAGATTCTATTTGGCAGCCATCAATCAACCAGTCACTGCCCTCCAACCTCCTGCTGCCCTCTTCTCTGTCTGCTTCATACAGATGCAGAGAGCTTTGTAACGTACTTAAAAACATCTCATCCTGCTGCTTGTTATCTTATAACAACAGTGATCCTCTGAACAGACATAAAAGGTTCCTGAATTCCCATAAGAAAAAAAAAGACGATCTACATTTAGGTTCTCCACACCTCTATCACACACGTTGTGTCTCCAGGCTGGTGTTGCATCTAAACAACATCCATCCTCTCTTGGTTTTGCATTCAAGAGGATCTCCTGTTTGTAATTTGGCCTTTTTGTTTCTCGACTGTTTCACCACAAGCTCATTTTAAACTGGACCCACCTGTGGATTTGCATGACGGGCAGCGAGTGGAGTCTAAGTTTACATCTGGTGTATTCAAAACAAGCTGAAGGGAGACACGGATATGGTTTCTGTGAATGGCTGAGGACTGGGGGACGGCCACATTTGCATTGGATTTCCCTGACAATGTAATTTGTCAGTGGAATTTCACAAACAGAACAACAGCTGAGGCGGAACGAGGAGATTTATCTGAACTCACAAGATCCAAAATGGTTCACATAAAGACAAGATATCAGCTTTTCAGACAATTTTAACTTCTTGCTACATGAGTTACCTGCTACTCCTGAATCCACGTGTCTGTTCTGGATCTTTACGCAGATGACTCTCTGTTTTATGTCATGTTGACTGACTGGTTGTCTGACTTCTTCAAGGTTTCACGCTACGTTTTTAATGTATGCAAAACTATTTCTGTCAAATTTCAAATCAGGGCTAAAATTGCAAAGTGTGTCCTTGGCTTAACTTGCTGTGTCTCATCCAGTTCTGTTAATACATCCATGTTACACACCACGTCACTGTATGGCACGTTTTTCTTTTTAGAAATTAGTGTTCAGACCTCAAAAGTCTGGATCATTATGAATCATTTCCTTGAAACTATCTACTGAAATAGTCCAAATAAAACCTGCCCCGGTGTGCAATGATGATCTAAAGCAACAGAGAGGAAGAAAACTTTGAGATAAATACCTGAAAACCTGGACAAATAAAAAAGGACTCATAAGATACCACTAGAGGGAAAACTGAAAATGACAATAGTTTAGTTAAAAACCAGAGCATTGTTTGAGTTGAGTGTCGCTCTTCATATGACTGATTCTACATGTCTGATTTAAGTGAAGTCTAATCATGTAAAGCTGTTGTGTTTGAGTCCAGCCTACCTTCAGCTGTTTCCACCTGCAGCACCTCTCTCAGTAAAAGAGCATCATGTTTGTTCTCGTCTCTGCTGATCGTCCATCCACCAGCCAGGTGGTGATGAGAGAAGTCAGCTTCATTTGCATCGATGCTGTCTGGTTAGACCAAGAGAACATTATGTGACTCACTGCTTCACATGAGCTTCAGGTTGTTACATAAATACAAGTAAATCCTCACATAATAAATGTACTTTTAGGTTTTTAAAATTCAAGTAGCAGTTCACATGCGTGGAAGCTACAACTAGCTAGTGTGGCAGTATGCTAACTGGCTAAGATACCTGCTAGCTAGCCAACCTCAATAGTTAGCCCATCAGTTTGACTAATTAAAACTAATTAGTCAAATAATCTACATGTTCTGTGGTGGCAGTTACTATCCATCAGAACTTACTCTACATCATTTCAGTGGTGCAGATTCACACGAACGTGAATAAGCTGAGCAGGAAAAGTCCAAACCCAAACAGACAGAGGAATGTCTATCGGTGATCACAAGTAACCACAAATGGATGGTATAAATTCCAGCTGCGTAGCTTATTTTCAGGTTGGAGCAACAGGTTGTCAACATTAATCAGACTGTCGAACTGCTTCAGTCCTCTCACACACTCACTTTCATAACTTTGAGTCTTTAATTAATCCATAAAGATTCAGGATTTGGACAAACCAAATGAGGTCAGTACATCACCAAACATCCTCAACAACACGACGATAAATTGTCTTTGTCCGCTTTCTGCTGTCTTTGTGTGTGTCTTTTCCAAGAAGTACGACTTCCTGTGATGTCCCCATAGAGGACAGCTGACCCAAACTAAGAATTTAATAAGAAGAAGGAGAGTCTACAGTTTAAAAGTGCAGCACATCCGGTGGCTCGGTGGTTTAGACACATACCACATAACCACAATGACCCCTGTTTGATTCTAGCCAGGAACCTTTGTAGCATGTTATACCCCCATTTCTCTCCAGTGTTTCCTGTCTGAACCTTTACTGTCACTATCACAGAAAGGCCAAAAATGTTCAGTACATCCAACAGAGCAGCAATCAAAAAACACATTAACCTGACGTCACTCCCAAACATATGTCCAGATATACTGTGAGCAATGTTGCAGCGGCGTTGCCTGTTATTTCAGGTGAGTTAGTTCACAGAATCTTCTTAAGTCAGCCTTTTTTCTATATAAATGCACACAGTGTACTTACTTGTGACTCCCAACAGCTCCATCTTTATCTTCCAAACTTTGTCCTTTGTGAAGATATTCCTATGAAAAGGCTCCAGTGGACTGTAGATGTGCTCCTTCTCAAAATCATAAATTAGTCGCTCATCGTTGACTGCTTTGATGAGGTGGGAGATTGAGGTTGATGGGAAACTGAAACGCTAAGGACATCAGCGTCGATTTAGACCAAAGAAAATAGGTTGGTGGTGAAGCCAGTGTGCGAAACAAAAATAGAACCGAGGCGAACGCTTTTTTCAAACAAGCAGCACGTCGCTGAGCCTGTTCACTGACACACAGAGCAGGTTCAACTGAACAATCTGATGTTCGCTCGCTCATTGACACTTAATTACAGTAGTTCTTTGAGCTAAATGCATGTTAACATGTTCTCAATGACAATGTTAACATGCTGATGTTTTTCCTTATTAGCAGTAAACACAAAGTAAAGCTGAGACTGATAGGAATGCAATTCTTTCTGCAGGTATTTGGTCACAAACCAAAGTTTTGGACACATTTAAATGTTGACCTGATGATGGTGTTAGATGAAATCAGAGGATCACCAAAATTACTAGAATTCATCCTGAGGGGAACAAGAAGGTCCGCACTACATTTCATCACAAAACAATCCAATAATCATTGTGAAATGTCAAAAACACAAACGTGAACCTCATGGAGGCGCTAGTGGAAAAAGACAGTAGGATCTTTGACTGTAAATAAAGATGGACGCTGCAGCTTAACTTCCTCCCACTGTCCAAAATGAAGCCAAAATATTTTGGATACGAGCGCTGCCGTCTTTCGATGGTAACGTCATTTGGAGCCAGAGTCGGTGCAGCGGTGACCGGGGTTGGAGCTGCAGTACTGAGGCCCCGCCCACACTGCTGGCCAACCAAATCACCAGCCGTGTGAGTTTTGATCTAGTTTGGCCCACATCTGCTTACGTAGGGAGGGGTGGGGTTTACGATCTATACTGCAGCCAGCCAGCAGGGGGCAACAGAGATGTTCTGTCACCCATCTTTATATACAGGTAATGATCAGGGTTCCTCCTCTGGGGAACACGCATCTGTACATCATTTCATAACAATCCATCTGATAGACATTGAGATGTTTCAGTCTTTCCTAAACAAAAAGGTCTTTGGAGTTTTTAAAGACCTTCCCCTGCACTTGTGTGATTGTGTTTTTGTGAGTGAGTCTGTGTGTGTTTCAGTTCATATGAAGTGGAAACTTTGGCATGTGGAATGTGTGTGTTTTGGATCGAAGAGTTGCCCATATGGACAAAAACTAGAGGGAAAGTAGATCAACAGTGTGTTTGTGTGCTGGTGTGTGTTGCTGTTAGTGTGTATGAGTGTGTGAAACAACAGCTGTGTTCCAGGTGTGGAGCAGGACAGTAACCTCGTGTCAGCAGGGAGCTGTTCAGGAGCAGCAGACAGTGTTAACTCCCACTGATGAAAACAGCCAAATATGATTTCATAGTGTACGAGGAGAATTTAATCCCAAACGTCGGAGCTGTGAGAGTCTGAGTGAAGGTGACACTGACAGTTTCAACATGGCCGGTAAGATGAGACCTGAGGAATGACAGAGATAAATGATCCTCAGATCTCATCAGAGATTAACTGATGTCATTCTTCCCCTCACAGTGACTCATCCACTTCAACTGCTGCTTAGGATTCCCAACATCTCCCACAATGCCTTTCAGCAGCGTCCATAGACGTGGAACAACTGTTGGTTCTGTAGTTGAAGCGTTGGAACGATGTAAAGAGTGATATCCTGCAACTGAAAAACAAATAATGTCTAACAATGTTCTAATGTCAGATCACTTTCATGATCCTCAGGTACTAGTTATTTTAATAATAGTTTAATAAATCTAGTTTAGTTGTGCTAAAGTCAAACGTATTTATAATTATTCAGTCCCTCCAGGAAGTTCATTCATCAGTACGTTTTTATTTGATGATTTTGCTGTCATGACTGAGCTTCATCTCCAAATGATTTTGCTTCATTGTGGAATAGATGCACTTCTTCATTTACAAATAAAACAGATTTTGTTAGAATTTTTGTAATCCTGAGCCTTTTTGGTCCGGTACTGGAACAGAGTGCAGATTTATTCTCCCTGGAACAAGATGCCTTTGATTTTTAATGGATTAATTATTATTATTATATCTTTCTGACAAGTCTGCTGGTTGTTGTTCTTCTTCTTTTGGCATTGAACGACAGACCAAATCACCTTTAGGTGTACATACTGTCCCTGTAAGAAGTGCATCCCCGGTGCGTACCGTACATACAGTACTGTAAAAAACAAGCACCGTCATGTTTTCAGAATTTGGCTTCAACTTGTTGCCAAAGTATTTCTGTTCTCGTAACATCCTTACTGCAGGTGCATGAAATAACAGATAAATGTGAATAAGCACTCGTCAGTTGAGGGGTTCTGATTCTCATTTCCACACAGAAGATACGGATTGAGATTTCCTGCCTTGCAGGTGGGACTCGTCATTGTTTATTTGCTGATCAAAGTGATCAAAGAGTTGAAGACCACAATTCTGGACCATTTGCAGAGGTTTTATCATCTATGCTAACAGCCCTGCCAGAGCGGCGTTACAGTATTAATATCCTTCAGATTTAGCCTGTTTTAAATTATCTAGAAAATATTACACAACAAAAAGCATGAGCATGTTTCCAACACGAGAGTCTTTAAGAAAGAAACGCTGTTTATCTTCAGATGTATTCTACATTTAGCATTTCAAATTCAGTTTCTGCAAGTATTTAAATTCTGAAGACATCAGAGACATGAGTAGAAATGAATTTGAAATAAGAAGGTGAGAGTGAAATAAAATCATGGACATTGAGACATTATGACGAGCTGTGGGCCAGCGGATGAATGGATGAAGAGAGGACGAGGTGAAAGACAGGGTGAGAGGTCTTTGATGCAGATCCCTGCTTACAGACGAGTGTGCTGGAGTCCACAGGGACGGAAGTGATAAACTCAGAAAGTCGGCACTGATCCAGGCTTTGTGGAGGATAAAGTTGGTTTACAGGTGTTCAGAGGTCAAACTGATTTTTATAGAGGCTTTGACGTTTCATCACAGACCTGCTCGCAGCCGGAAGAGTCTAAATAACATCTAAATCTCCACAGACCCGGCTGAAAAAACACTGAGATATAAGAGGAGAACTGCAGATCCGTTCAGTCTCTGCAGCATCACTCAGAAACAAACTAAAGAAAAATGTCAGAGGAAAGATCCAGGTACAGTACGATGGTCCTGATGCTGTTGTCTTCTCCACCAAATACAAAAAACAAAGAGCATCTCTGTTTGAATAAATAAATCAGACAGACTCAGACTTAACTACACTCCAAAACAGCGTGGAAAAAAGTTTAAACGACAACTGAGCGACTTCAGCTGCTGATGAAGACCATGTGACAGGGTCAAAAGCTCAAGTAAATCAGTGGACTTTGAGTGGACATGTTATGTCAGGTTAAGAGCTGTCGACAGGTGGACTTTCGTACCAAAAGGAGGACTGGGTACCAAACTATACATGAGTGATTCCAGTGAATAATGTCCAGGTAGAAACATGCTGTCCTCACATAGAGACGGTTTTTACAGAGGAGGACAGAGGACTGATAGAGAACTGAACACTATGATGTCACAGTGACACAGGACAATAAGAGTCCAGGACGAAACACACTGAAATCTTTCATCTTCACACTAATACACACACACACACACACACACACACACACACACACACGGCTCTGATTGGCTCTTGTTATGACCTCTGTTCACCTCTAATCATGACTACAAAAACAGAAAATGTGACTTTTTAATAACAGAAAAAGTTGTTAAAAAAGAGAAAACAGAAGACAAGGAGGTTAAAAACACAGAGGAGAGGAGCTGCAGTCGAGTGTTTTTTTATGAATGAGTCAAAGCTATAAAGGTTTATTACACCTGAAAATGACAGTGTGTGTGTGTGTGTGTGTGTGTGTGTGTGTGTGTGTGTGTGTGTGTGTGTTTTCCATATGTGGGTCTCTTTCTCACTCACACACATCTTGGCTCTGTTCTGTCTGCAGAAGTTTCCAGACAGCAACACAAATACCCGCTGTGATCTACTTGTTTCAACCTGTGCCTGAATATTCAGCCTGTGCAGGTGTGTGTGTGTGTGTGTGTGTGTGTGTGTGTGTGTGTGTGTGTGTGTGTGTGTGTGTGTGTGCAGTCTGTGGGTTGCTTCATCCTTTATGAGTCCAGAAGAAGCAAAGTTCAGCATCAGTTCAGTTTGTTGTCTCTCACGTTGGTGAGGAGGAACCTGAAGAAAGTCTTTTACATCACCTACACAGATATGAGGTGTTTCCATGAGGAGGAGGTGGAGACCAAAAACAGAGTGAAAACTTCAAATGAATGATCACGTTTTCTGTAACTGCTGTCTGTCTGCTAACATTGTAGCCACATCTACTTTATGAGGTGATAAAGGTCAGACTGTGAGTCTGTTTGATTCCTGTGAAGTCCTGCTGCCCCCCAGTGGCCACAAAGTCACAAATGTTTCAGCTTTAAAAACAGGGACAGAAATAGTTTGTTGGTCCAACACTTCGATCCATTGGATGGATCATCATGAAACTTGGTGCAGACATTCATGGGCTTCGATTCATAATAGATACGTTGAGAATCTCTCTCCATTAGAATTTGGGTTCGTTAGATTTTGCTGGTGAGGAATCATCTCAGTGAGAACCGTCGTTTCATTCGAGAGCTCAAGATGAATTGAGCCTTCGGCCACTACCTTTTTCTAACTATAATTATTTCACCCATTCTAAACAAGTTAACAAGTTTCAGCTCTTGTTTTTTATCTGCATCATTGTCCACAGATCAATGCAACATCATGACAGACTGTAAACTTTACAAACAAGAGTCTCTAAATCACCACAAACCACAAAACTAACAGTGATGGAAGCAGAGAAGAGTGATAGAAACGGAGCGCAGCTGACGCACCATCAGATACTTCACCAGAGCGCACCGCGGAGCGCAGGACAGCTGACGCTTCACCAGAGCGCACCATGGAGCGCAGGACAGCTGACGCTTCACCAGAGCGCACCGTCGAGCGCACAGGACAGCTGACGCTTCACCAGAGCGCACCGCAGAGCGCACAGGACAGCTCAAACTCAACAGAATCCTTTTGAATCGTCATCAGCTTCATTCAAACTTTACAGAAACTAAATAAAACTCAACAAAATGTCTTGTTTCATCTTTCCACTGTTCCAACAATCAAAATGAATCCTTAATTCTCGAAGGAGAGCGTGGCGTGCAGTGCAGGTGATGCTGACCTATCATGAACTAAAGGAGGACGCAGACTTTTAATTTCTCTGACTGAAAATCTGATGTTTTCTCATCACAGCCGATGAAGAACTGAAATAAGAGTCTAACTGGTAAAACATTCTCATGATGGCTCATATAGGAGTTATTTTGGCGCACTGCACTGTAAAAAAGAAAGAAAAGAAAAATACTGATGAATGGACAGTTGGGGACGGCCCTACTAATTTTACAGCTATAGGGTTGTGTTGTTTCCACACTGCTGTCCTGAAGTGTCTGATGGCGTGAACGTGAGACTCCGTCCATCTGTCCTGTATAGTGTGACATCAGTCCTCTGGTTCATCTTAACAGTGGAATTAAAATGAGTCGGACTTTGATATAAACACGTTGCTAAATGAGCGGCGATGTGACGTCACCAGGTCTTCAAACGAAAAAATAACTCATCCAGACACTTGGGTTGGATGTTTGTCTGCTCTCCGTCTTTTGTCTCGATGTCTCATTTCAGACACATTCTGGTATTTTAGCTCGTTAGCTGCCGGCTTCGTCCAGAGTTACATGAAACAGCTCCTGAAAATGTCCAAAAATAACATCTGAAATACCAGCTGCTGTCCACATATTTGCTCTCTTTCTTCCTCTCTGCTTTTGTTTGAAACTCTGTCCATTCCTGATTATTATCCGTCTGTTTATCTCTCGAGTGTCACCGTTTAATTGGACACCCCTCCTCACCCTCCTCCTCCTCCTCCTCCTCCTCTTCTGTCCCCATGGGAAAGTATGCAGACACATTTTGATTTGATTATGGCTCAAAAACCAAACTATGCTCAGTCGCATTCCAGCTTCAACAAACAGACGATGTGAGGAAACTGCAGAGCAAGGCAGCGGACAGGGCTGAGGGTCGAGGGTTTGATTCTCTCTGAGTCACGTCACACGTGATATTTTACTTTCAGTCATTAAAAACACAGATTAAAAGTTTTCTAACTTTGTTCAGGGGAATCTTTCACCTCACACGTGTCTGTCAGACACTTAATGAACCAATCTAATTCACCTCATTTATTCTCTCCGTCCCTCTTTCCTCCTGTCGCTGCAGAAGTGGAGCACAGACGCCCTCTACAGGCAGGAAGAGTCACTGCATCAAACAACACAAACATGTTTCCTGTTTGTCTATTTAGGTTTAACCAGTGCTAAATCTTTATTTTTCAGTCTGATCACAAAGAATTCTGGTGATCTACAACAGTGTTTCCCAAATGTTTTCCAAAAGAATGACGAATAACCATCACGACCCGATCCATAATACACCTCATTATTAAATCTCGGTAAGACTTCATTTGTGCATAAAACAACATTTTAACTTCTATTTCTACATCATTATATTATCTTGATTTGAGCTGCAACAATTATTCAATCATTAAATTAAACACAGACTATTTTCATAATCAATTTATCAGTTTGCGTCATTTTTAAAAAGAAAAAAAAGTCCAAATTCTCTTATTTCAGCTTCTTAAATGTGAATATTTTAATAGTTTCTTTCCTCCTCTCTGACAGTAAACTGACTATCTTTGAGTTGTGGACAAAACAAGACATTTGAAGACGTCATCTTAGACTCTGATCAACACTTGAACGTCCATATTTAATGGACCAAACAACTGATTGATTAGTGGAAAAATTATTGCCAGACTGATCACTAGTTGAAAAATAGGTCCAAACGTGAAAACAGGTGGGGCGCACGGACATATGTCCATTGGAGGTCTCTCAACCTGACATATGTGGACAGGAGTGCCCACAAACTTCTGTGTGTTGGATCGTGTCGTCCATGTTTGTCCAGTTATCAACAGGAAGAGGAAATACCATAACTAACGGAGCAGAAATGTAAAGAACGTCAGCAGCAGCTGAAACCTTTCAAACTGCTGCAGTGACTCAGACGTTTTCCCTCCGTCTTCTTCTTCTGACTGTTAGCTGGACCTCAGGTTTGTCACGCCGAGCGGCTCCTTCATGTGGTTTCTTACACGACTTCCCATCATGCATCACAACAATAGTTTCCAAATGCTTTGATTCTGACCGTGAAGGAGGAGTTTGTTTGTTTTTTTCTTTTCTTTAAAGCAGCTACAGGCGATTCTGAAGATACAGAGCTGATTGTTGAGTCTCATTCCCAGTTTCAACCCGAGTCGACAAGCAGAAATGTCTGTTTTTGACGACCTGAGACTCGACAAATCATCAACTACCTTTCTTCAGAATCACTTGTTGCAGCTTGAAACTGGTTTATTTAAATGTTCACAAAGAGCAGGAGGGAAATCCTGCACCGTCTTCAGCAAAGAGAGGAAATAAAGACCAAAAGAAGGAAAAATAAATGTTAAAAAAGGAGAAAATAGAACAGGCAGAGATCAGAAGGGTGGACAGAAAAACAAATAAGGATGAAAGTTTAGGGAGAAGAAGAAAAAGAACATTAAAAATGAACAAAAAGAAAACCTAAAGACAGGAAAGATTTTCACACATCTGACAATAAAACAAAGTCTGGTGTAGATGAGGAAGAGAGATGAAGAAAAAGAAGAGAAGAGAGAAGCAGAGAGGAGGAAAGGAGGACAAGAGGAACAAGCGGGGGAGAAGTGGAAGAAAAAACAAAAAAGGAAAAATTGAGGAGATGAAAAGAAAGAAATTGGGAAAAGATGAGAAGAGAACATGATGACAAACATGAAGGTCAGGAGAAGAGAAGAAAAACGGGAGAGGAAAAAAGAGAGAAAGAAAAAGAAAGAAAGAAAGAAAGAGAAGCAGTGAAGAAAAAAGGACACAGGAGGTAAATAAAGGAGAGAAAAGGAGGGCAAACTGGGCAGATATAGAGAGGAGGAACAGGTGCAGAAGAGGAAAGGAAGAGGAGGAGAGGAGGAAGACAGGAGGACTCTCCCTCTCTCTGATCACAAATAAAAATCATTGAGAATCTTCACATTTCTGAATGAATCATCCTGTTTGTTGTGGTGAGACGCGTCCCTGGATGACCTGTGTGTGTGTGTGTGTGTGTGTGTGTGTCTGTGTGTGTGTGTGTGTGTGTGTGTGTGTGTGTGTCTGTGTGTGTGTGTGTGTGTGTGTGTCTGTGTGTGTGTGTGTGTGTGTGTGTGTCTGTGTGTGTCTGTGTGTGTGTGTGTGTGTGTGTGTTGGACTCAATGACAAACATCTGCTTCACACACACACACACACACACACACACACACACACACAACGATGGCTGAGCCAATCAGGTTTCATGAAGCCATCAGCTGTTTGAGCTGCAGTCTGAATCTACAGGTGTGATGAACTGAGACAAAATAATATGAACAACCTGAAGAACAAACAGATTTACTGCCTCAGACTCACAAAATGTTTGTAGTGAAGACTTTGATTCTAGTGAACAGTGGTGCAGAGAGAACTACAAGTCTGTACTCGAGTACTGCTCCATTACTTAAATATTACTCAGTTACAAGGAAAAGTACTGGTGTTTGAAAAATACTTAAGTAAAAGTACAAAGTATTCATCTCTAAAACTACTTCTACTGATGTTTAATATATTATCAATAGCAGATATTCAAGAGCGTTCCTCTTTGTTCTGCTCAGAGGTCACATCGTCATACAGCCACACCCCCTTTTCTCTATATAAGGAAATACGTTACATAGAAAAGTATCCTGGAGGAAGTCGGTCTAACTTCACCTTCAGACAGAAGCAGGCGGTGCTGCGCTGTGTGGAGGTGTCGATCTGTGTTTAGAGCTTAACCGCTGTGAAATAATCAAATATGCTTACGCCAAATCAAATATGCAGATCATAAAATCATATTCTCATGCCAGTTTGGGTGGAGCCCAGTTTACCCTGATGATGGCGGTGGCGACCCGTAACTGAAGTGCAGCCAAGAAGAAGGAGAACTTGAAAGAACCCGTCTCTTCTCTAGACTCGACCTGATCAGAAAGATCATTTCCAGGTTTTATTTTCTCTTCTAACTTGTGTGTTTTTCATTCAAGTTTGTCAAACTGTCAGTGTTAATCTTTCTGAATCAGATTACAAGCTCCAGAGTCGACATGGGTGACTTTATTTTAATAATCAGATAAGTGTTCTTGTTGTTACAGTGTTGTTTGTGTTCGGCTGAATAA
This sequence comes from Lutjanus erythropterus, assembly GCF_056507025.1. NCBI lineage: Eukaryota > Metazoa > Chordata > Actinopteri > Lutjaniformes > Lutjanidae > Lutjanus > Lutjanus erythropterus. The sequence goes on from NC_139337.1 coordinate 32,258,123, forward strand.
ATTCAACACTTCACGGTTGACTTTGGACCAAGTTCTGTTTGTTTTATCAGAGAAAAGTGCTTCAGAGATTCATGTTCTGTGAAACTATGTTTTTCTTCCAAGAAAGATTTTGTTCTTCATTTAAGTAATTTAATACTAATAAACAAACCACCTCCTTCTCCTTCAACACGTACTTTGTTGTCTCTTCCTCTCTTTCAATATTTCCCTTCGTCTCTTCTCTCTCCGTCTTCTGACTGTTTCCCAAACAGTGTTGAAGATAGTTTGCGTGATCCAGATCAGTTCAGCTCAGGTTCATCAGAGGACTGAACAAACTCCTACAACACATCTAAAGCAAAACTAAAGAAAGATTTAACGAGTTCATATACCAATCAAACATGGTGGTAACACTGTGGTGAGATACAGAATACAACAATCTGACCCAAATCAAAAACATCACAGAACGTCACTTCAGACAGACAGAAGAAGTCGAGACATGTCTGTTGACTGATGAGAGAAGATAAACGAGTGGTCAGTAAACAAGTTTCTTGTTTTTTATCTGCATCATTGTCCACAGATCAATACAACATCATGACAGACTGTAAACTTTACAAACCGAGTCTCTAAATCACCACAAACCACAAAACTAACAGTGATGGAAGCAGAGAAGAGTGATAGAAACGGAGCGCAGCTGACGTGCCGTCAGACACTTCACCAGAGCGCACCGCAGGACGCGCCGTCAGACGCTTCACCAGCGCGCACCGCGGAGCGCAGGACAGCTGACGCGCCGTCAGACGCTTCACCAGAGCGCACCACAGAGTGCAGGACAGCTGACGCGCCGTCAGGCGCTTCACCAGCGCGCACCGCAGAGCACAGGACGGCTGACGCGCCGTCAGACACTTCACCAGCGCGCACCGCAGAGCACAGGACGGCTGACGCGCCGTCAGACGCTTCACCAGAGCGCACCGCAGAGCGCAGGACAGCTGACGCGCCGTCAGACACTAGAAGTAATGATACTTTTTACATTATTGTTCTTATTTTGATTGAAAAGACAATGGTGTGATTTTCATTTATTTAAAAATTTTTAGACAAACATTTTGCCTTAACAAATACTGCACCTCCTGCAATTTGAACATTACAGAACGTCATATTGCGATTTTGATGATGTAGCTTTTTGTTCTCCCATCAACCAATCGACTGGTTGAAGAGTAGGTAGAATTTCAATCAGTCCAGGATTTCCTTTAGTTGACCACAGCCCTACCACAGAGCAGATCCACTGAAACGGTCGTTCCTCACGGAGATACAGCGTACTCACAGCTGCTCGAGGGTTAATTGAGTCAACTGAACTCTTCGCTTCGTCCCTGCAGGTCAGTTCAAATTTCATGTTATCTGCTCTAACTCTCAGTGATCCGAACACACGTCCTCCTCCTCCTCCTCTCTCCGTCACATCGTCTGTCACTACATGTTTTCATATTCACTCTGTGAGGCTCTCGTACTGCGTAGCGTACCTGGATTTTATCAAACCCACCTCTCACACTTTCCCAGATGTCCCCGAGCTGCTTTCCACTGACCGCTGAGGATTTCCAACTGATTATTTCCAACTGATTATTTCCTTACATTACCCTCCCTCAGCTCAGTCACATCCTCCTCCCACTCTGATTACTGTTAACAAAAAATCCCCACTTATTTCTTTTCCACACGGTCATTCAGAGGTCACTGCTGTGTTTTGGAGAACTGACCTCCGAACTCCTGTGGTTTACGTGTAATCTTGGTGGTTTAGGAATTGAAGTCTAATAATAGTCATTTGTTGTCCTCATGTATCCAATGAAGACCAGATATGTTCTGGGGTCAGCGGAACGAGTCTCAAAGTTACTGGAGGACCATATAAATGAATGGTTCCTTAAGACTATCACTCTTTGGAGTCCTGGAGGGGAAATGTTTTATAAATCCTCTCTTTGTGAATGCACCACATCGTGCTCTCAGATTTCACAAACTGCCTCCACTTTTCTCCTTTGGGGAGCGATTCACCTTCACCGTGTCTGCTCGGAAGATTTCACAAGGACACAAGACAAAACTTAAAAATGTTAAAAACAAAAGACTCAAAATGGAAGATATGAGGTTCCACATGAGAACAAATACCAGAGAATAAATACCAGCCTGGTTTGGATGCCTCCTGTCCTGTATTTAAAGTTACACTCTCCTCCTACATGTTTTCATGTCGCTCTCACTACTGAGCTGGTTGGCAAACCAGCTCAAAGCTGCTTCACCGCCAACAACTGTCACTCACAGGTCACATGAGGATGTGGTGAGCAGTCCTGTTGCCCAAATCACGTTAACTTGCAAATGGATTCATGAGATCACAGGATAATGGTGCGAGATCACACCAGAACAGCTCTTGCAGTGGTTTTTCCAAATCTCTATTGGTTGACTCTTTTCTACTGTCACATGGTGTGTAACATCATATTTACCATCCATACGATGGGCTATTAAATTTGCAGTGCTAAAGGAATGTGATTTGTATCCTCCTCACATGACCAAAGCTGATCAAACCACAACTTGTTTCAGACACATAAAAAAAACCTCCACAGAAGACAGAACTTTAATACTTTTGGTGAACATATATAATGTTACAGGCCAAAAACCTGAAGTATATTTGTGGGCAAGACACTGAACCCCAGGTTGCTTCAGGAGGAAGCAGTCAGGAAGAGCATCCGGTGTAAAAAGCCTTCTCCAAATCAAATATGCCAATCAAAACACGTCAGGAAAAAGTGATCACAAGCAGCAGATGTCAACTGACACAATGCAACACATCCCTACTTCCTGTGTGGACAGAAAGTTGAAATCAGAATCAGAGCACTTCCTTGGAATATAAAAGGGTTCTCTGTAGAGCTCCCTTTGTGGGTTCTATAAAACACATGGAATGTTAAAAGATTCTCAGTAGAACCCCATGAGTGTAGTCTGGATAAAACCTTTGGAATATAATACAAAGGTTCCCAGAAGAACCCTCTGGGGAAGGTGGCAAGGTTCTGGATAGAACTCCTAGAAAAGATTCTGTGTAGAACCATTACATCACAGAAGGGCAGAACCTCTCATAAGAGGTTCTGGGTGAAACAGATGGTTTAAGGAATAACCCTCAAGATAGAACTCTCTAAAGGGTTCCAGGAACCAGAACGGGTTCTCCTATGGGGATAAGCCACTTCCTTGTATCGTTTTAGACCTTTGATCATGTCTCATTGTTCTGGTTTCATTTCAGGGCACAAATGACTGAATTCATGAAATCAAAAACATCTTTTTAAAGCAGGAATTGAAAGCTGAAGAAATTAATGGAGAAAATGTTTCTATTTGATGGTTTTCTGCCTGAAGGCTCCACACTGACTGAGAGGCTGCCCAGTGACTGACTGGTTGCACTGGTCTGCTCCCAGTTTGAACATGTGGATGTGTATGAAGCAGGGCAGAGCTCTGTCAGATCTCCCTGGATAAATAAAGTTTTAACGAGCAGCTGCTGCTCTGCATCCCCGCGCTCCTGTAACGAGCCGCTGTTGGCCGGCGGCCTGTAATCACGGCGTGACCTCCGACCTCTGACCAGGTCACAATCAGACAGGAGAGTCGAGGACTGAACACGCCCTGAACTCTGGATGATGCTATGATGATTAATAATCCTGCTTCATGTCAAAACGTCATCCTCAGGAGGAAGAAACTGAACCGGTGAAGGTCAAACTGATGAGTGGAAGAGAGAAGACAGGAAGAGGAAGAGAGCGAAACGAGCAGAGGAGACGATGAAGAGAAAGACAGGAAGGGAGAAGAAAACAGAAAAGAAACTAAACAGAGATTTGGTGGAGGTCAAATAAAAACTAAACAATCTTTTATTTAAGGTCAGATTTTCACTCAAATTCTTACCAAATTTTGAAATTATTTCAAGAAAGCTTCCTTATAATTTATTGCACTTTCTCAGTAGGAAAGTATTAGGACACTAAGGGAGCCATAAAATAAACCAGGAATGTTTCATCCCTGGAAAGCAGCATTAAGGAATTTCAGGTCTTCCAGGTGTTTCCAGGAAGTGTGGGAACCTCCCGTGACCTGGTTCCAAACTTAAACAGCTGTCAGGACAGATGATTAATGTGTTGGAACAGAGCAGGAGAACACCACGTGTGTTCAGAGAGCAGCAGAGTGACAAATCACAAAATGAATCAACTCATATTTCACAGTCATGACTGTGCTCGATCTCAGCTCGAGTCTGTTTACACTGAAGCTCTCACAGAATTAAATATCTCAACAACTACTGGAGTGATCTTAACTGTTGATCCTCTCAACAACAACGTGTGTCAAACTCGAGGCCCACGAGCCGAATCCAGCAGCACTCTATAAGGACCGAAACAACCAAGTACAAAGTACAACCCCAACTCCAGAGAAGCTGAGACAAGGTGTCAAACATAAATAAAAACAGAATGCAATGATTTGCATTAGCCCATATTCAACTGAATACAGTAAAGACAAGATATTTCATGTTCAACTTCATAGTTTGTTGTAAATCTCCAGTCATTGTGTTTCAGGATCCTGTTTCTCTCTGTGATCCATCATCTTTTCTTCTAACACTCAGTCAGTGTTTGTTGAAGTTTTGAAGGTAAATTCTGTCTCATTCTTTCTTGATATTCGTCTTCAGCTGCTCAACAGTCCACAGTCTCTGTTGTTGTATTTTGTGCTTCATAATGCACCACACATTTTCAATGGGAGACAGGTCTGGACTGCAGGCAGGTCAGTCTAGGACCTGAACTCTTTTACTATGAAGACACACTGTTGGAACACGTCCACAATGTGTCTCAGCATCGTCTCTCTGAAATAATCGGGGACGTCTCTGAAGAAGACGTCAGTGATGGCAGCATGTGTCTCTCTGAATCCGTCCATACCATCACAGCTGCTGTCTGTTGAAGTCAGTGCTGGGAACAATCTGGATGGTCCTTTTCCTCTTCAGCCTGGAGGACACGACGTCCATGATTAGTGAAAACAATCTGAAATGTGGACTCGTCAGACCACAGGACACTTTTCCTCTTTGCATCCGTCCGTCTCAGATGAGCTCTGGTCCAGAGACGTCTGCAGTGTTTCTGGATGTTGTTGATATATGTCTTTCTCTTTGAGTCTGAACTTACATTTGTAGATGCAGAGACAAACTGTGTTTACTGACAACGGTTTTCCAAAGTGTTCCTGAGTCCATGTAGTGTCCTTTATACAATGATGAGGGTTTTTAATGCAACTCTGTTACCAACTCACCTGTTTACCTGAGGAATGTTCCAAAAGCTGTTTTTGGAACATTCCACAACTTCCAGTCTGTTGTTGCTCCTGTCACAACTTTCTTGAAATGTGTTGCAGGCTTCAAATTCAGAATGAGTGAATATTTACAAAAAAACAATAACATTTATCAGTTTGAACATTAAACATCTTGGGTTTGTACTGTATTCAATATAAATGAATACATTTTTTCATCTTACTGGATTATCATATCAGCAGAAGTTCTCATTTCAGGCCTATAAATGAATTAAATTGTAAGGCCTTTATTGGTTGAAACTGATGATGTACCAATATTTCTGTGCATCCCCAGTTTATAGATTAAGGTGTGGCTTTCACTTTCTGAGGATATCATGAAATGTGCATAAAAAGTCAAAGACAAAGATGCTGCAGAACTTCCCTGAGAATTATCATGAATTTTCTTCAGTATATTAGTGATAGTTGTCATCTGAGGGAAGACTGCAAACAGGAGCTGCTAACAGCTAATTCAGCACTTTTAATGGAACCAATTTAGTCTTAAACTGGAGACTGTCTCACAATGGGATCACATCAGTTGCTCCATCTGTCGTCAGTCCTTTGAATGTTCAGTGAAAATGTGAATTATACTTTATTTGTTATTTAGGGGTTAAAACATTGGTATGGCCCTTTACTGCTGACTGTGTCTCACATGGAGCTGGATGGGAAACTGAAGACTTGAACACATCTGTTAACTGAGAGCCGATGTTCTGTAAGAACAAGTGTCTTCAGAGATAAACAGCCCCTCCATCACTGGACACCAATTACTATGAAGAGGGAACAGGTTGTACAGTGATGAATCCGCGCCCCGCTAAAGATGAATGACAGGAAGAACACGACGCCATTCCTCTGACCATAAGGAACAAGAGGAGGGCTGACATCACTAGACTCCTCTTTTCCTGTTCCAATCCACGGTGAAACGCTCACGATGTGCTGACAGATGAAGAGGCTCTGCTCTGTAAAAGAGTTGATGTTTTTTAAGATAGACAAGAGGTTCACCCGACCTCTGAGATCAATCACAGGTAATCTCAAAGCCTGATTTATACTCCTGCTCTGTCCTCCTGCAGAAAACTCAAATTTCACTCAAAGATACGTGACGTCAAGGAACTCTCCATTTTTAGGAAATGATTCCAGATACATTTGGCAAAAAGGCAGCTGTCTGAGGCACCTGTCAAAGACTGAGAGGATTCAAATTACAGGAAGTCTGAGGTCCACAAAAAGAATTCTGAGCAGCTCTGGAAACAACTGAAGATCAACATTGTGTGGTTTGAAATGTGTGTGCGTCTCTCTCTTTCATGTATGCTGTATGACATAATCGATAAAGACATCTGGCAGAGTGGTTTTATAGTTTGTAGTGGTATTTGATATGGTGTCAGAGTCATGGGGATTCTCAATGTGCTGTCAATCCAGTCCACTGACAAATATAAACATGACAAATCCCCAAAGTGAAGACAAAACATCTGGCTCTCCCCCGGGTGCCTGGCTGCAGTATAGGTCATAAACTCCGCCCCCATTATGTTAATATATGGGACATGGGCAAAACTGAAAGACTGAGGTGCACATCAAATTAATGTTTTCTGTCTTTTTAGGTAGTTCTTAACGCACTGATGTTTGTTCAAGTGTTTTTCTCATCAATTTGGTTTAAATTAGTTTTTCGATGATATAAAAAGCGGGTTTCACTTCATGATTGACAGCTGAGCCCAGCTCGGTGGCGAGTGGTGAGTCGGCCGGCTGTGTGGGCGGCACCTCAATACCGCAGCGTCAACCCTGATCATTACTCCGCAGACTCTGACTCCAAATGATGTACAAGACGGCAGCGCTCATATCAGAGATATGTTGCTTCATTTTTGTACAGTAAGCAGAAGTGAAGACGTGACGTCCATCTTTATTTACGGTCAATGATCTATATTTGTGAGATCAGCACACAGCTCTGAGGTCTGACATTCATTGTGGATGTATAAAGTCAACAGTCATGTTGGCTGAGGGATTGAAGGCCATCAGTATGTCAAGTTATTACAACAATGCTTTTTAATGTTATTACAATCCATCCTGAGGGGAACATGACTGAACAAAGTCTCATGACAAAGCGTCCAATAGTGTCGAGATATTTCAGTTTAGATCACAGTGGTGGAACGACCAGCTGATATTACCACCTCTGGAGTCACACTGCCAGTGTGGCTAATGCCAAGCAGGCTCTCTGGACGTCCACAGAAAGTCCACTTGAAGCTTCATGTGGACTTGATGAATTGTGGATTTGGACAGCCCACTGCACTCGCAGACTTCCTGAAAACACGTCCATTAAGTCATCAAGTGTGGTGAAATACGGACATTTGGATTAAGCCTCAGTCTTTCTCGCGCTCCTCAATTCTTCCTTCCTGATGCTTTCCATAGTTCTGACACATTCATCAGGACAGATGTGTCGTCTCCAAAAGCTTAAGTAAATAAACATATTCTAAATGGGAACCAGACACGGAGTCTTAATAACTTCAATAAAAAGCAGCCTGCCACGTCACAACAATAAGTACATTTCTTTATTATCCTGTTCATATGACAGCAGGTAATGTGACCTTTGAAAGACTTTTCATTTTTTGCACAGATGTGTTTCTGACATTCAGGAAGTCTGTTTGTTCACTTCAGCCTCGTTTATGGAAACAAACATTCCACATTTCAATTTCTGCAACATTTCTGCTTCATTGTGCTAAAATCACTTGACATTTAAAACTGAAATATAGACAGTAGCAAGCAGGTTTCAATTGTTGAAATGAAATATAGTCCCGAAGTGAGAATAACTTCACAAAAACCCCTCTGTCTTCTTTCTCTGCCACCGTTTGTAAATTGCTCCAATCCTCTTTTGAATATCACTGGGATAAAATAAAAGATTATCGTTCCAAACCACACACAAATAGACAGGAGGGTCTTCACAGACAGTAAGATAGAGGAATAAATCCGTCGTTGTGTTCAGCAGATGATAAGAGCTATTAGTCGCAGGAGACGGCAGCCGGCTGAAACAGCTTCTCCTCTAATTGAGTTTCAAGAGTCTTCACGGACAGAGAAAGACAAATGTGCTCAGGCCATCATTCTTTCAGCAGGCACAGAGGCAGTAATCACTGGAGGAAACAAAACCGCTGGAATTACAGGGATTCAAGAGCTCTCATAAAAACACTGAGAGACAAACCAGGAGGGATTCCTGCAAAACGCCCGTCAGTCATTTCTGGAACAATCACTGATGCTGTGCAGCTCCACGATGGAGCGGTGGTCACGATGCAGAGCTCAGGATGGTCCGAGTAAAGCAGAAAATATAACACGTTCTGGTTTTGCAGGCAGTGTGACATCCCAGTGATGCACAGGTATTCCAAAACTGTCCAAAACAGACCGTTCCAATCCGATACCACAAGATCTGGATCACAGAATCTAGATTTGCAATCCTTGGATCGGCCTCCACCTGTTGGTCAAAATAATATTTCGTTTCAGTTGCAGTGCCATCAGTGGCAGGTCAGGGTCATCTACCTGGGGCTTGAGGAACTCATCAGCAGGCTAATTTGTAAATGTGAATTCATCTTTTCCAGACCAGAGTGCCTTTGAATGCAATTTAGAAAGACCTACAACTAATCAGATTAATGAAACATGATCTATAACCAATCACAGCGACAGAATATTGGACATAGCGGAGCTTGATCTGTTTCCAAGCAGGGCAAAAAAATTGCAGCCGCCTGGTTACAACATTTCTCTCATTACAGCTAAACTGTCATGAAAATATGTTTCTAAGAACATTTAAGGCAGAAATAGTTAAAGTAGTGACAGAATATTGATCTGTATTTGATCATCACTGACTAGTTTTGTCAGTTTGGTATGTTTTTGATTTTTTCTGTCTAATTATTTTGAAGTTCTTACCTTCCCTCTTGTTTCTGTGTCTTTGCTTCCTGTCTTTGTCTACTTTCCTGCCCTTTTGATTTGTGATTGTTTCCACCTGCTCCTGATTAGCCGTCTGTGCATCTTGTCAGTCTGTGTTCCCTCTCTCAGCTGTCAGGTCTTGTGTGTCCAGTCTTCAGTGTCTCTCCCTGTGGTCCTGCCTTGTTCCCAGTTATCATTTGGACTTCTATGTTGGACTTGTTCACCTTAAACTGAAGTGTGACAGGTTTGATAGTTTGATGCAGAAGGCGACTTTGTACATTTCTAAGCCTGCAGTTTTTCACTGCTGTGAACAACTTAAATCAGTACTCTTACTTTTACCAGATTTGTACTTCTACTTGAGTACAGAATGTGTGGACTTTTGCCTCCTCTGATAAGATCCATCTTGTCCAAACTTTCTGTGCAGTGTGCAGTTTTCCCTCAATCTGTGTGAATATTTCTGATGTCTTTGACCATCAGAACAGTGCTGTGGTATTAACGTGACAGTGTGTGTGTGTGTGTGTGTGCGTGTGTGTGTGTGTGTGTGTGTGTGTGTGTGTGTGTGTGTGTGTGTGTGTGTGTGTGTTAATGGCCGTGGTTGAAGAAAAAGGAGAAAGGAAATAGAGAGTGCCGGTGGCTCAGAGCAGTGGATTTAAGTTGTTTACTGGCAGTAAATGTACAGTCTCCTACATAAACATTTTAGAAGAAGCTGAAGAAGCTTGTGTGTCTTGTGTCCAAGCTTCTGAAATAAGTGAGGTGTGGTACGAAACCGGAGCAGCTGATCTGAGCTGCAGCACACTCTCCTCCACCTAGGTTACAAAATGTGGATAAATGTGTTCACTGTCTTTTTACTGGGCACCAGCCTCACATTCATGCGCATATTGTTGAAAAAATGACTTCAAGTCTAAATAAATGCTTCAGGTCGTGTTTACATCCATGAGACACGACTGAGACAGATGCAAACAGCTGCATGGATTAAAACCAGAGTTTCTGTTGAAATGTACAACATGTACACGTCTGACTTGATTGAGGGCATGACTTCATAAACAGAGAAGGGATAAGGCAAACTGAATGCACAAATTCATTGTTAAAGAAAAACTTTCATCCATGACACTTATAATATGGTCTTTACATAATGAGTCCACAGTCACTGATTAATATGAACCCATAAATTAAAATCTGCTGTTCTCAAGTAGCTCTTGAAAATGATGTATACTCTGCTGAATCAATTTTACAAGCATAAATAATCTGCAGTGTCCTTCCTTAAAGGGCCATGCTGTGCTTTCTAAGCAGCAGTTCTTAAGTTTTGGGTCATCATCTGTAAATTTCTATCCCAAGTGATGGATCTTCCACTCAGACTAATAACAACCTTCAAATTCAGCTCCAGTTTATTTGTAGAGCAGTTTTAAAAGGAAGCTATAACTGATTCAAAGAAAAGGCCCACGGCGATTACCTACATGTGTGTTTTCTCATCACTTTTCATTTTTTGACGCTTCTTGTTGGGTCCTTTACAAAAAAAGTGTCTGTCTGTCGTCCAAACTACGCCCACAGTAGAGTTATAAGAAGCTCTCCCTGCTGACTCAGCACTCCCTATGATAACAGAGCGATTCATCGTTTGACAGACGTAGACGATTTATCTGGTAAAGAAATGTGTTTCGGAGCAGAGGGAGAGGCTGGGCGAGTGTCTTCCAAACCACCTAAAAGCCCCCGAGAGGACAGACGAAGCTTTGCTGACGTCATTTTTATTCCAAACCACCCAAACTACACAGCCGTCACCGTCTGTTTACTGGCTATCGAGGAGACACTGAATGAGGAACAGAGTCTCATGACCTCAAAAAACACTCCTTTCTCTTTACACTTAACTGAAATTACCTAGACCAGATATAAATAAAAACAATTACAGCTCATAGAGAAACATGACAGCATGCCGAGACTAAGACCAAAGAGAGCGCAGCCTAACTTCCTCCTTATGAAGCATCACTATGAGTCCTGTCTTACGCTGATCTAAAGCGTAAGGTGAAAGCACAAGGAGCAATAGATTTAATTTATTCGAGGTCCAAAAGTCCACCCCTGTCATCTTGCACCAGGGGTGCAGGAGTATCCTGTCCTGTCCCACCCCTTGGTCCAGCAGCGCACAGCAGGATACACCTATCAGCTGTGCTCGAGTGCCTTGATTAATTCATTAGTGAATTTAGGCCAAACATGCAATAAACCAATCAGAGACTCAGCTCTGATCACCTTTAAGAAGCAGGTGCACCAGGAGCACAAGCATTGGCAGCATGACGGCAGATTTACCGAGAGGAAACAAAGAGAAAAGATTTTTAAAGCGAGAAGACAGGTTCCCTGGTTGTGTGTGAGTTGAAATATATGATGACGGCATAGGAGGCATCATGTGTGAATAGTTTATTTTACATTAACGCCTGTAAAAAGTAATACAACAAATTAACTGCAAAAAAGTCTTTTAGATATGTAGCTGGTTATGTTTTACACTGAAGCACCTTGAAACGATGCTGCAATTCAGACTTTAACAAGAACACAAAAAGTGACAAGTGACTGACTGTGCATCTGTGGTGCTTTAGGTAAAAGGCTGCAGGACTTATTTTGGGCAAGTCCAGATTTGATTTGGAGATGATTGCGGATAAGGTTACGGTTGCAGCAGGTTCACAAAACTGGACCCGTGAAGGACTTTGTTCCTGACAGACAGGAGTCATAATTCACACAGCAACCAGGGGTCCATCTCAGGTAACTGTAGGTAAGTATTTGTCATTTTATTTGTAAGTACAGTTTCTCGTCTCTCTTGAACACCCAGTCATACCAGTGAAACGAGAAACTGTGGAAAAACACTGAAAGAAAAAGTGCTGCAGTGAGAAAGGAAGTTTAGTTTTTGCAAGTTGTGAATAAATGTAAGCATAATAAAGTGCTGCTTAGCACAAAGTTAGGTGAACTCTTGGATTAATTTAAGCATTGCATTAGTTAAGCACTGAAGTCATCATCATAATCATGCACGAGCTGATTGGCATCAACTGTTTTATTCATGTTTCAAGACGAATGGCCTATTTATCAGCTGCTCAGTTACCAAGTAACAACCAATCATGTTCATACTGCGGTACAGCACCATTTGTGGCACCACTGTGATCAGAAACTTCTGAGATGTTTTAAAAACTATTTAAGGAATGTCTTTATTAGATGGATGACAGGAGACAGATACCCAGAAATGAGTGGGAATGAGATGATTTTCCCTTTCATTCATTTTGTAAAGTCAGTCTTCTAACAAACAGATCCAAATTCATCCACCCAGTCCACCACTCATCTAGAACAGAAATACATTTCCCCCGAGCTGTGTTTAGCTGTCATCTTATGGATTACCTGGTTATTTGGGAATAGACGGGGTTAGGTCCACATGACCTGGAGGAACAACATGAGTTTAAATCCAACCAATCATAAAACAAACTCCCAACATTATTCAATATCTGTTGAGAAAGAATCCAGTCTGTCAGAGTTTCATCCATCACATCCGTGTCTTTGGAGTGTAGATTTTTTTTACCGTGCTCTTTCTTCTTTGATGGATTTCACCACGTGGTTGTCAAATGTTAGTTTCATATGAGGAGTTCTAGTCCGAAGCCTTCAGACTGACTCTGAAAGACAGACATCAAATCTGGACTTTTAATGGATAAGGTTTAGCATTTCATGCTAAACACCACTGCTAACACACAGGGACTTCTGGAAATGTTTGTATGTGTTGTGATTTGATGTGATTTGACATGACGTCTATAATTGAACTGTCCACTGGGACGTGTTGTGACCTCTACATCTGACCAGTTCTCTACATACCCCGAACTTCTTTCCTAATCATCTTTGGCGGGATGTGATGTCTACATTTGTCGTGAGGCGGCGACGTGCTATGACTTGAAGTTATCCCACATTGTTTGACGTGAAGTGACACCTACATGACAAGAGATCACAACGTGACGGCCTGCACTTTGCTGTGATGTGTTTTGGGGACGTGTAAGGAGTCTATAGTGGGACATTTTTATCCACATGCCATCACATGATGTGCTGTGGCGTGACATCATCCGACGTGATCCTGTCTACAGTCATTAACAAAAAGATGAAACTAAATAACTTCATGACGTTTGACTTTACCTGAGTTTTCTTTGAATATAATATTCAAATATTTTCCGTCTCTCTCCATACCTCACATTCACCCATCCATCCACTCAGTAGACAGATTATTCCCCTGAATGTCTTCGAATGTGGATCTCTGAGGAAAATTAGATCATATCAGGTACAAAAGGCCTTTAAAATTTTGAGTCCAGACTAGTAGAACCTTTCCATGGTCTGATCCATCCCTCCCTCCATCCATCTTACAGAGACAGAAATACCGTCTCGCTTGATAAATATGGACAAGCTGTGACATTAATGTGCTGCATTTTATCTTCATAACACCTCTACGCGTTTGTCTGACAGAGTGGAGAAGAGTCTGGATCTCTGGAGATACTGAACACTCGATCCCAGTGACCTCGGAGGACGCTTTCTGTCTGTCCTCACACCTTTAATCCCTCGCTGACCTTCACATCCAGCCCGTATGGAGGGAGTGTTTCCCAAGAATGTGACTGGAGGCTCACTGTGCTTTCCAAGCAACAATATGAGGTCCTCATGACCTGGGAGTGGGAGTTCGCTGAAGACTGACGTCTTCTGCACCTTCATTTTTATGGAGTTTCTGTTTTATTTGACAGTTTCCAGACAGTAATAAAGATTATTTGTAGAGCTAGTGTCCAAACAAAGTTACAAAGTGCTCTAAAGATGACAAAAAGACTATATTTCAACAAAGAAATGGAGAAGATATGTTAAGTACGAACTCTGAGATTCTCATAGCTCAGTAAAGACACCAAAAGTGTTGGAGATGCAAGTTCAGCTCCCAGGAAAGAAGAGCTTCGGTCAAGGAAGGATTAAGCTCCTACATGGTGGCCTCACCCAGTCACACAGCTGCTTTCACTTCGAAAGTGCTGGAGTGATCAAGAGACGATTGGAACAAGATACGGGACCAGAGTTGAATGAAAATGTCTGTCTGTCTGCTATGGTGGAGGAAGTTCGTCAAGTTCCCCACTTTTCCCTACAAAGTTTTGTTTTCTAGGTTTTGTCCCAATGTTTAATGTCCACAAATGAGCTGTGGAGAAATGGAGCACAACACTGAACGGTCACAGCATCAGATCAATGCTGGAGCAGCGAGGCGACAGGTGGGCACACACACTTTACCTTTAGCATGGTTGCCATATTTCCATTTTTGTTGATTCATATATGCAGCTGTGACAATACAGCCAGGATTACAGACTTGAAACAAAAATCGATCCAACAAGACATGAGTAACTAGTACCACAAGGGTTGGAGGGTCATTTCCCTGAGTCCCTATTTAGCCCTCTAAGACCAAGGCACTGTAAAAGTCGGCTTTCATTTCCTGTTTCAGCCAATGGAAAGCATATGGCAGAACCGACACTACAGTCCCAGCTTCTCGGTGTAGTCCAGAGCGCTGGACAGTATTGTGGCCCTTTGCTGCATGTCATCGCCTCTCTCTGCACACAATAAAGCAAAGCAAAAAAAAACACGTTTTTAATTCTCAGATTCCCTGTTTTGCTAAATAAAGACAACAGCGCTGCCAGAAGTGGGTGGTTTGAGCCTGAAGAGTGGCTGATTTATCTGGTCTTACATGTTAGGTATCCACTTCAGTGGCTGTTTAGGTTTCAGCTGGGATAAATCAAGCACACCTCCAGTAGTCAGAATATTAAATCCATATTTAGCTGGATATTCTCTGCAGGACCTGGCCGCTGCCCAGACGACATGACAGATACATGGCCGGAGGGCTTGTAGTCGTAAAAACAACGTCGGTTACTGCTGAACTCCTGAGAGAGCCAGACAGTGAGCAACAAGAGGGCAGAGAGTCAGGAAACAGTGAAAAGGTAAAAAATGACTGTGAGAACTTCAAGATGCAAAAATGTGAGTGTGTTAATAAGAAAGCAAGGAAAGAAAAACAGTGACAACGTGGAATAAAAGAACAAAAAGGACGTACAGCTGAAGGACAACAGGAGAGAAAAACTGGAACGTGACAAAAAGATTGACTTTTTTTACAGCTACAATGATGAATCGGTTAATCGACTATTAAATTATTTAGAAACTATTTTTGAGTAACTGTTTTCAGTTATTATTTCATAGAAAATGTCAGAATTCTCTGATTTCTAACTCTCAAATGTATGATATTTTCTGGTTTCTTTTCTCCTCTTATGAGAGTAAACTGGATATCTTTGGGTTTTGGAAGTAAAAACTACTTGATCAATAACTGATTAATTGAGAAAATAATTGGCAGATTCATTGACGATGAAAATAATCCTTACTTTCAGCCCTACTTGTTTATGGATCAAGGGCTTCGGTAACTGTTCCTGAAGACTCACAGCGTCTGCAGAGACAGCGGGTCTCATTCAAGAGCATTTTCATTTTCATTTCACGAGAAATTTGGAGCTTGTGTCCAATTCTCTAAATCAACCAGAGATCAGACTTAAAAACAAATCTACGTGTACAGGACGAGCGGTCCATGATGGACTTCCCGCTCGTCACGTCAGCATCACACTCACATGACGGCGGTGTTCCTGCCACACTGAAGTGTCTGTCTGAACATCTCTTATTTGTAAGATCTGTCTTGTTGGCACGTTTCAAAGTGTCCAGCAGAAAATGAGCAGCCAAACCTTCTGTGTAGCTTTCCTAAAATATATGTGAATATTCCTGATCTATTTTCCATCAGCGTGATGCATAAGCACTGCAGTGAGTGTGGATGAGTGACAGTGAGAAAGGAAAAAAGAAAGTACCGCTCAGAGCAGACAGATGTTGGTGATCAGAGCAGGAAATGACGGTTTAGTGGTGAAATTGTCTAGTGGCAGTAAATGGACAGTTTGCCCACTAAAACATGGCAGAAAAAGCTCCAAAATGTTCCTTGTCTTGTTTCCCAGCTGCTGGGGATGTGTCGGCAGGATGAGACTGGAGCAGAGCGAGCTGGGCTGCGTCGCACACTCAGGTTACAAAACGTAGATAAAATATGTTTCCAAGGGCTTACATGTGTATTTTCAGAAAAAAATAGACTTGAAGTCTAAATAAAGCTTCAGCTCATGTTTACGCCTGTCAGACGCAGTGGGACACGAGGCGCTCAGCGTCGGTCCAGACAGCTGAGACGGGGAAACGGCGTGCTCTCCTCATTCAACCATCAGTACAAATGATGCACAATTGTGTTAGCAAATATCTGCTTCTTTATCAGCAAGACTACAAGAAGTCTGTGGCCATGAAGACTAAAGAAAAGAACTCAACTACAGCTCCCAAGGTGCATTTCTGCATAGGACTGTGTAATGGCAAGAATCTGGTGATATAATATGCGTCACGATACAAAGGTTATCATCCAACATACTGTGATACTACTCAAGTGTATTGATATTTACTTACAGACCGATTTAAGCGAGACATCCAATCACAGAGCTTCAGACTGTACGATTATATCGTGTAGAAACATTTAGCTGTTTAAATCAGTTCACTTTCAGAGTCATCAAACATTGTCTGACTGGCCTCTTTCTGGAGCAACAGCAGCTGAGGCTCATGGGTATTGTAGTATTTAGAGCATCGCACCAAACTGACAGGGAAGACAAAGCATTGTTACAGTATCCAGCAGACTCCTGAGGTTCTGTGTCGAGGAACGTTGTGGAGATCACTGAAGGAAAACTTTCAAATTTACAGTCAGGAAAGATCCTTCTGGAAGCAGCCGCTCAACAACCGCTCAACGTTTCTTCCTTTGAAACGGAAGAAAAACACAGCGACAGAGAGACAGGAGAGAAACAAAGAAACGGTGAGACAGATGAGAGAGAGCCAAACAGGATACAGAGAGAGAGACCATAAGCCAACAGTGGAGAGAGAGAGAGATAGAGAGAGAGAGAGACAGACAGACAGAGAGAGAGAGAGGAGTGTCTGGCGTTTTTCCAAATGACTTCCAGATTTCAGTTTGGAGCGGTGACCTCCTACCGTCCTGATTAGCAGCAGCTTCTCTGCAGAGCTGCTGTGTGGAGGAAACCTGCAGCTCCACGCCGTCGCACACAAACCAGACACGACGGCATTTAAGGGACACGCCGCTGATTTTACAAGTTTTAGTCCATTAACTGCAAAACTGTGCAATTTTTACTTTCTGTTGAGCATTTTTTTAAATCATATCACCCGGTTTAGTTATCACGTAAAGCATTTCTTCTTAAAAATGTTGAAAAATGTGAGACCTGTGATGTATATTTTGTTGAGTTGTGTTCTTAAATTGTCCCAAATGTTTCCAACAATGTTCAAACTTAAACACAACCCTTATTTTAGCATCCAGTTTATTATCATACACATGAAAGAAATCCACATATCAGTGAAGTTAAAAATGAAGAATGTTTGTTCTTTTTGCCTGAAAAATGACTCAGATATCGAAATAGTTGCCTGCTGATATTCTGTAAATTGATTACTAGTTGTTTCAGCTCTGAATGCAGAATGTTAGTTTTTCTTCTAAGCCTCTGGGTCTCACATACAACTGTAAAAAAAAAAAAAAAAAGTAGTAGAGGCAACTCAAATTTTCAAGGCAACGTTCTGCAACAGATTGTTGAGTGTGAGCCCAACTCAAACTCTTAAAACTTGAAACATACTTTAAAAAGTTTTGCCAACCTAAAATCTTTAGTTGAGATAATTTATTCCTTTGAGTTCTGGAAGCTCAAGAAGAAAAACAATAGTATTTCAAAGACCGATCACTGCTGTTATTATTTTGGTGCCTGAAAATGAAATAGTTTGAACTCAGAAATCTATTGCATGGCGTGAATGTGCAGAACTTCAGCCATTCCCAAACAGATGGGTCACAGGAGATTTTATCAAGGTCGCCAAATAAATAAAAAGACTGTGGAAGAAATTTAGTAACATCATCAATTATATTCTTATAACTCAGTCTTCTAAAATGTCACAATCTTGTCAATTGAAAAATAGATCCAAACATGAAAACAGGTGGAGCGCTCAGACGTATCCTGGTCTGGTCTTAGAGAGACTGAAACCTGAAGCTGCTGCCAACATGGAAACTTTGAAAGCAGAAATTATAAAATGGGGAAAACATCCAAATAAAATCCTGTAGGACAAATAAAGCCAGTGAAGCAGCTTCCCCTCACTGAACTTCTATGTGATCTTCTGTCTGTGAAACATCACATCTGATGTGGTTCGATGTGTTTACTGCCTGCGAATGGATGCTAATGAATGCATGCTGAACAAAACGCCGAGCAGCTATTATTTCCCAGCATGCTCGGTATAAACAGAAGTGGAAGATGTGAAGGAAACTCAATCTGTTGAATTGAGTCTGAGTTTCAGCAGAAGTCTGAATTTCAGCATTTTTTTTCTGTTAATTGCAGCCATCATGTGGGAAACATTTACTGCCTGAGAGATGCAAGTAATTATGGGAAGAAAATAAATTCATTGAAGAGCTGCTGTCAGCACTCTTGGATGAGGCGAGGCGCCCTTGAGCAAGTTATTTGACCTGCAGCAGAGTCCAGCAGCGGCGAAGGTCGATGAGGTTTACGGAGGATGACCTCGCGTGTCGTCACAGCAGCTCACAGGCTGATGGACGAGTCCTTCAACCAGCCGAGGAGGTTTAAAAACTGATGTCAGACAAAATGTGAGTCTGCCGTTCACATTAGTGATCGTCAGGAGAGCGAACGTGACCTGATGTAGGACTGGAGCCACGATTTTTCTGTTTCTGTATTAATTTAAAGAGAAGCGATGTCACAATTTTGGTATTAATCGATCAAAATGAGCTTTCAGTTTTAAAAATCAAACCAAAATGCAGAATCCCTGATTGGATTATGAATTAGAAATAAAATCATCTCTAGTGACAAACTGTGCATAGATGCATGGGGTGTAATGAATGGACATTGGTCCATGGTCAGTATGGACCGCCCCCCCCCCCCCCCCCCCATGGTTCGGCCCACACATGAACTGAGGACTAAATGACACCGTTGTAATGTGAAATACAGTTTTACTGAAGTTTTTAAAGCAGTAATGTAATAAATCTTCATGCAGAGTTGCAGTGAAAAGACAAGACAGATGCTGCTGTGTTTTATCTTGACGTTCTCTCTGTCTGACAAATCAGTGAAGAGCAACTCATTTAAAAGCCGCCACATCAAATCCCCACTGTGACTTTGTGCATTTTCACTGGTGTAACTGGGAAACTGGGCAGGCTTGTTGTCATAGAAACAGATCATAAGATTGTGATGTTTCCTGAAACTTGTACCTGCTGACGTCACTAACACACACACACACACACACACACACACACACACACACACACACACACACACACTCAGCTCACAAAGACACACGGAGACACAGCAGCCGGTCGACTGTTCAAAGAGAAGGCAGACTTATAGTAGACAAAGAATTTCTTTGGTTGTCTACTGTCCTAATGTTGTGACAGTGAAACAGTGAAAAGAGCGCGTCCAGGTCGTAGAACGTCTATCCTGCAGAACTTACCAGGAGGAACCAGGCAGAACCACAGTCTGCTCTGCTTCATCACTAGTTCAGCTGACTTGGCTGACATTCAGCAGCAGCGTGCAAGAACCAGGGTGCCAGTTTAAAACGGACTGATGACTCAGATCACCAGCGCTCAGGGGCTGAGCGGCCAGATGTGTGCAAACATCTGTATGATCAGTCAGCTCTCACAGGTGTGAGTGAGCAGAGTGGACAGAGTGTCCAAACTTAGTTGGACAAGTTGGTGCAGCAGGATTATAGAGGCAGATGGGCTGGTCTGACACACACACACACACACACACACACACACACTGAGTCATAGCTTTTATATGACAGTGCCGTGCCAGGTGGTGATGGGAGCTGTTGTCCTCAAAACACACATTCAAATAAAACTTGTTCAAAGCTACAGAACATTCAGGACCAGCAGACAGAGAGGAAGTTTGTCATGACACACATGCTTACGTTTAACAGTGAAGCACCTACTGCAATGCCACCACAACAGTCAGATGAAACCAGCAGATGTTTACAAAGTTTTGAATAAAGTTTTTTATAAAGTTAATAAGGAAACAATAAAACAGGACCAAAAGTTTATTTAGAACTTTTATGATATTTTATTTATCTAGAATATTTTGTTTATTTAAATTTTTTTAATAAATCCACAGTGAAACACTGTGATAAACGATGAGAGACACACTAACAGCAGTGTGTAGAGAGGAAACGCCGCTGCCGCTGATGATACTGACTGCCACTGATTCATCTGACTGGGCAGGTTTAATAAGAAAATAATGTAACGTTGGTGCAACGACCAGACGAGACTCACTGCCTCAAAATACACAAGGCTTTAAAATCACAATCATACATCAGCCAAAAGGTACGTTCTGCATCAGTGAGAGAGGCTGAGGAGTGGTGACGAAGCAGAGTCAGTGGTCAACGAGCTGGGATGAGAACGAGGTGCAACGACAGATGTGACAGATGTGACTGAGTGTAAATGAAAGTGTGTTTAATAAAAATACTCTTCAAAAGATGAGAAGAGTCTCTTCTACTAATGATCTTCACTGATGGAAACAGTGAGTCCATCTGTTTCACTGCTCATGTAAAACACACACACACACACACCTGACAGAGGACGTGTCAGTCAACCACAACCAATCAATGATGACAGAGGGCAGCAGAGCGATGCTAGCATTTGATTGGATGAAGACAGATAGGTGGATGGCTAGCACGCCTGCTAATCACAGTTTGTTTTTATTTTAAAAAAGAAAGAAACAGACGAGAAAGACGACAAGTTAAAGAAAGAAAAGATGGAAAGAAGCTCTCTGCGTGATTCACACACACACACACACACACACACACACACACACACACACACAGACAGTAATGAGGCCAGTGTGGTGTTGTTACATGCGAGTTGTGTAATGTGTGAGCTGTGACTAATGCGTTTTTAATCCATATGGAGGGACAGTTTGATGAGCAGCCACGACTCTGGACACACACACACACACACACACACACACACACACACACACACACACACACCAAACCAGCAGCTGGTCCGTGTTGACTTCAGGTGCGTCTTTAACCAGGAGACCACAGCTGTGTCTCATTTCCAGACTGAACACATGAGGTTTGTCAGAAACTGTCTGACACACACACAGGTTGTTGAACGCCTCTCAGCTGTTTAATGATGCATTCAGGTGATTTTCTTTTACTCGTAAAATGATCAAACTGATCATGTGACCAGGTGAATGTCGGGGTGGCAAATCTGCCACCTGATGTGGACCAATGAAAAAGCTCCTGCAGGTGTGTGTGTGTGTGTGTGTGTGTGTGTGTGTGTGTGTGTGTGTGTGTGTGTGTGTGTGTGGACACTGACCTGTGGATCAGAGAAGACTTGCTGGATGTTGTTGATTGGTCCAACAGGAACACCTGAGCCCTCAAACCTCCTCAGCCAGTCAGATGTCTTCTCCTGCAGAAACCTGATGAAGGGAAATGATGTCATTTATCTGAATTATCACCTGCGTCTACAGGTGAACACACACTGCCACCTGATAGTCGAAGATATGAATCATCAGTCGGAGAATTTCTTCCAGTCCCCATGAAGTAAATTATAGGGTCAAGACTTGGTAAGGGTTATGGATGGGAAGAAGGTAAGTCTCCAGGAGATGAATGTAAGTCAATAGGTGTTTTTGGACCACAGGAACTTTTCATTGAGCCGTTGGAGGCCCTCCCCCTTTTTTTATTGATGGACAGAAGTACACAGTGATTGGTCCAGGTGTGAGTGTATGTTGATTGGTCAACACATGAACCAATGCAGCACCAGCATATATAAACCCCCATATATTAGCAGCGTAAACAACAGCGTGAACAGACGGACCGTCAGTGAAGTCTTGCTACATCCGGCATCCACCACTCAGCGAAGCAGCACAGGGAGATGATCGACTGAAACAGGACTGTAAAAAAATAAAAGACAAGCGAGCGATATGCACTGGACACCGTCCTCACCCACAGACCGCCATATGCTGCTAATGCAACATGAAGGCCTCAGCGGTCGGCTTTCAGAGGCCATCGGCAGCGGCAACGCACCTCTGCAGAAGGTCAGAGGCTCCTTTCAGATTCAGATAATTTAATGTCACAATAACCTGAAGTTAAATTTAACGACACGTCTGCAGCGCTGCCTTCTTCTCTCTGTGTCCATATGAAGAACATGAGGTGCTGCCAACTGCCAGACTAGTTTTGGTCTTCTCGCTCTTTGTCTTCTCACTTTTCTCTGTCATAGTGACGGTTGTTGCTCAGAGGTGTCATTGCTGTACTGATCAGCTCATGTCACCTTATGATTATGAGTCCCCAGAACTGTTTGGTCCAAAAACACCTACTGTAATGTCCTCTGAAGTGAAGGAAACACTACTGTGTGTGTGTGTGTGTGCGTGCGTGCGTGTGTGCGTGCGTGCGTGTGTGCGTGTGTGTGTGTGTGTGTGTGTGTGTGCGTGCGTGCGTGCGTGCGTGCGTGCGTGCGTACCTCTGGGACAGCGTGTGCAGCAGTTCTTTGCGGTTTTGGACTCTCAGCTTGTTGGTTTTGTATTTTTGTTCGTCTGTGAGCTCCATCAGCTCCAGAACCTGCGAACAACAACGACAGAATTTAAAATCTCAGAACACGAGAAATCCTCCTCGTGTCTGTCAGAGCTGGAGATCAAACTTAAAGGTATACTCCACTCAAAATACATCGGAGTGTCTGCGTACCAACTCCTGAGAAAGTTTTCCTTTAGAGGTACCTCAGGACCTGCTGTATGTATATATTTATATCTGTGAAACAGTGAAACAACACGAGCGGTTGTGAAGTGACTTACCTGACAGACTTTGACAAACTGTTTGTCGTTGCCTGCAGCCACCACGATGTGTCCATCTTTGGTTCTGAAGCCCTGAAACAGACACAAGATGGAGACGACAGCTTTCAGACCGATTCAGGAGCGACAGCTGGATGTAAAGACGTGAAATAAACCAAAACATCATCCCACGAAACTTAAGCTGTAACTTGACAACAACCATCCAGATAATGCTGACAGGCAGTCAAACCCAGCAGCTCGCTCGGTGGTTCTACTCTTTAGGTAGAGCTGAACGGTTGAGATTTTATTGAAATCCAAACATGGTCTACTGCAATTTTCAAATCACAGGATGTGCAACATTTGTTAAATGTGAGTCATTTTAAATGAAATATTGTGGTGCTGCAGCAGCATCCTGGCAACACGTCATTCACTCAGTTTTATTTTATGACACTCTGTGGGATCGATTAAAGGGATAGTTCACCCAAAAATGAAAATTCAGTCATTATCTGCTCACCATCATGCTGACTAAAGGTCAGGTTCAGTTTTTTAGTCCACAACCAAACATAAAACACCTCCATGCTGCTCGTCTGGTGAAATCCAAGTCTCCTAAAGTCCCAACATGCCGTTTGCACACCGTCACACCACACACACCCACTTCAGACAGTGTGCACACGAACATGACTCCAGGCTAAAGATGTACAGTGAAGATTCAGGATAAAAACATGGTGGAAATGACATTTTTTAGTCACCTTGGCCTGTTGGGGCTTTAGGAGACTTGGATTACAGCAGACGAGCAGCATGGAGGAGTTTTAAGGTTTTATTTTGTTTCCAGCAGTGTTTTGTGAACTGACCTTCGGTCAACATGAGGATGAGTAGATAATGACTGAATTTTCATTTTTAGGTGAACCATCCCTTTCTTTAGATTTAAGAAACTTTTATATTTGATCATTATTCAGGGACTCTGCAGCTTTTGATCAGATAAATACTTGAAAAACTTGCAAACATTTTGCTGCAAACTATGACAGGGAGTATTTTTGTTGGAAGGTCAGATTTTCAGCACCTTCAAGACTTCATAATGAAAAGTATCAGTCCTGATCCTGGTGTGATAGAGGTCCTGGTGTGACCCACCCACATTAATCACACCGGCGGTCTTCATGTCCTGCTGCACTTTCACAGGCAGCAGAGTCGCTGACTGTCCACTGGAATCCTTTTTATTCAGCTGATTCTTCCCAGCAGGTAGAGATGAAATTTACTCTAATTAAATAGGAGGTTTGGGGTGTTGGGGGGTGAGAGGACGGAGACTCATCTGAGTCCCACATGAGTTTTAAAATAAGTTTAATAAGCTGTAACACGCCTGAGGAAACCTGTTTAAAAGGCCAGCTGGTAGAGGGCAACTTCTTCTTCATCCTCCTCTGTATCTTTTCTCCCGTCTTCCTCCTCCTCCTCCTCCTCTTTCCTTCCCTCAAGTCATCTTTCTTTTCTTCCTCCCTAATTTTCTTCTTCCTCTTTCTGTACTTTCTCCTCCTCTTCCTATTTCTTTCTCACAATTGCTTGTAATAAAAACCCGTCGCCACATGAAAGAAGGACAAGAACTGCTGTCTTACATCACAACACACACACACACAGCAGAGACCACATCCCGCTGCTGGATGTGTGTATTCAGACCACTAACCCTTTAGTCACACTGCACTCAGCGCTCGGCTCCGACCGCCGCCTCCCTTTCATCCACGGCCTCAGGGAGTTGTGGGTAACGCAGTCCACAGGGGGACTGCAACGGGACATTCATCCACAAAAAAAAAGAAAAACCCAAACAGTCCTCAGAGAGGGCAAGCGGTGCGGTCGGGTCACAGCGGGGCGACTTCTGCCCCCTGCTGGCTGCAGGTCAAAGCCAAACCACAGCGACCCCCAGCAGAACTGACAGAGACCTGAAGCTCCTGACCTCCATGTCTTCATCTCTGCACAGTTTTAGACTCTTTCAGCTCAGAGGTTTGGACCTGCAGCTGATTTACCGTCTGATTTAATCTCTCTTTAGTGATTTCTGATAAAGTCACTGAACACGACCTGCTGAGCAGCAGGACGCAGTTAGTGATGAGCTGGTGGGGCTGCAAGATGAACTAAATACTAATAGTTTTATTACACTTTCACATTTAAAGGTAGAATCAGTAAGATTTGTCAGCTGCTGTTTGTTAATGCAACAGAAAAGAAATGACAGGGGAGTTCAGCTCTCCTGAAAGTTTACTTTGAGACGTGCTCTAAAAAATAACGTTCCTGAAATAAATAATAGTAACAACATGCAAACGTTGTGTTTCTTCAGTCTTTACATAAATGCTTCTATGTTCATAGTGTGAAATCTGTTATTTGAGAAAATTCAAGCAGTCACTAACCTCATCAGTTCTTTCACTGATCTTTTTAATATTTTCACTGAACTACAAACAAAACTTACTTCAACAGAGTTCAGAGTTTTAAGTCCAACTCAATCACTCAAATTTGACCAACGAACGTTTTCTTTCTTCTTTAGATAAACTTTAACCTTTGAGTTTTATAAACCTCCCAAAACCAGACACAAAGTTAGACATCATCAGACCAGAACATTTCACTGAATATCACGTTTCTTATTTCTTCATCTGAAGGACAATAATACAGAAGAAAATGTGATTCATTGTAGGCTTCAGAGAAGCTGTCGTCCTCCTGGATGTTGTTAAATCTAAGTTCGCTGTAACATCAGATTGTGCTCGATTTGAAGATATGTTCATGATTTTGGTTTTAACAAAATGTCGTTTAACAATTTTGCCTCAAATCTAACAAGTAACTTTCTTCTGCTTGTATTTATTTCTCGTTTATTTCATATGAAATTGTGTATAAATATATTTTTTCCCCATGACTTGTCCAAATTTAAAAACTGTTGAAAATTACGCAAATATAAGATGAGCGATGATTATATCTCCCCTCATACAACACTGGAATGTTTTTAAAAAGGATACAAATAAAAGAAAATTGCATTATCATTATTATTATTTTACTGGGTTAGTGTTACCTGACAGGGAACTATGATGGACCAACTGATACGTCAGTCTCAGAGATTCATCAGATAATCAGTCTGATTTAACTTGATACGAACAGCAGAAAGTGTTCGTCCTTCTCTATGAATATTGTCCCGTCTGTTTGTCTGCTTGTTCTTTAGCTGCAGGCTGCTGGATTGTAGTTTGAATACTTTCACAGTAAAAAAAAACTGAGGTCCATTAAAAATGTGTTCTCATTTATCTTGACTTTTGTTCGGCCTCGCCAACAGACCTGTGCTGTTCTGAAACATGGGACATGTCCTCTTTGTCTTTATAGTTTTTAATATAAATGTCCACAAATCATACATTTCTTTGAAGCTTTGATGTGGTTGTGTTCTGCCTTCTCGTGGTCGGGATCAGAACAGTCAGTTACAGTCCGTACATCTGAGTCAGTTGTCTTTATGACACCATCTAACCATCATCATTAAAATTTAATGCACAGAAATGAGACGTTTTTCAAACATTTCTTTAATAAATGTCAGTTTATTTTCCTTTTGGATGAACGAAACCATAAAAAGTGTTGACACGCTGCAGCTGCAGTGATTAAAAGATTTAAAATATTGATTTATTCTGTCGGCAGACAGCTGGACTCGTCTGTCCTTCCTGACTGCACTGATTCTCTCATGTGTCTCTTCTTTGACACGGTGGATGTCTCAGTTTTGGGAGATTCGAATTGACCCGTCTCTGAAATCAGATGTGAACTTTAAAAGCGTCGGCGGGGACGGATGACTTCTTCAGCTCTAATGTCTTCCTCACAAAAAAAGCCACAACCGCAAAACACCAATAATTCTGTTGTTTCAACTGTCACGATCTCCCGAGAACCCGTCTGCTCCGCTTTCATCTCCGGCGCCCAGGGGGAGGCGGGGGAGGGGGGAGGGAGGGAGCGAGCCCGGCATTATGGGTAAGGCGGTTCACACGAGGATTAGAGCCGAGCGTCGGACAAGAACGCTCCGCCTGGTGAGAGACTTCGACCACAAGAATCGAGCCACCGCTGCCGCCACGTTTCACGCCGAGCAGATGGAGCGAAACATCAGGAGCCGACCCTTTATCTGAGTGTGTGTGTGTGTGTGTGTGTGTGTGTGTGTGTGTGTGTGTGTGTGTGTGTTTAATGTGAGTTATGATCCTCCATAATACAGTCAGTCAGTAAAAACAAAAGCTCTTCCTGCTGTTATTGGTTTTCTTCTGTTTATTAAACATTATAAAGTTCATTTTATTGATTCAACGTAATTTGTTTTTCTCATTTTAAGTCAAAGTTTTAGTTTAAAATAAATAGTTAAACCAGCTTGTGTTCCTGGTGCAGACTAACGAGGGTGGTGACGTTTACTCGTCCCTCATCCCTATTTAAAGGGTACTTCCACTCTATGGTCTCCCGCTGCCTCTGTCTCTTAGTTTGTTTGTGTCATAGTGTGAGGTTTGATGCTTCATTGTGTTCAAATCTGACTGAGGCAACAGTAAAGTGACTGTTTTTGTAAATGGAGTCTGGTTGCTTTGAACAGAGCGATGTTGCATCTGTTTCTAGTAGATTTATTGCACCAGCTCAGTGTCACAGCTGACGGCTGCAGCCGCTCCATCAATACCAGACCGACTTCAAAAACTGTCGTCAACATTCATCATGAGAAAATAGGGTCCAGGTTGAAAGACATTTAAGTTTAGAGGTAACCATTTTCTGTCCCTTCATAGTTTCACACCACAACATTTCAGAGGGAACTTCTGTCCATCAGTCTAAACAGAGTCTAAAGTTCAGCTCAACAGACTTGTGAGGTCTGTATGTTCCAAAGTGTCAGTCTTTTAGGACCACACCGTCTTTCTCCAGACAGAAAATATAAAAACATTTCTTAAATATTTAAAATGTTTTAGCTCATTGTAAACCTTTATTAGAGTTGACAGGAAATGAAGAGAGAAAGAGAAGAAAATGAGGGATGAAATGCAACAAAGTTCCACAGCTGGATTCAGAGCTGACATGTTGTGGTTCACGGTCGGTGCTATAAACCTCCAGGCCACAGGGACGGGGGGGTTTGGTACTAAAAAGACTTGGAAGATACCAGCTTGAACTGCTGAAGCTCATATTAGCATTGGCTGAACTCTGGAGCAGATTTCTGTGGATTTGGTTCTCCATCACTTACATTTAAATCAGTTTAAGGAGGAATCTCAGGGGAGACATTTGCAGAGACCAATAACAATGTCAGCACGGGAGAACGGTTTTAAGGATCAGTGACATGATGCCAAAATTTTCTGTCCAACTGCATTTTTCACTGTTAAAAAAGGTTGAGATGCATTCCTTCCAAAAACTAAGTTTCCAAACATTTTTCTGTCATTTAAAGTGTCAAAACATCATGTGGTGCGACCGTCTGGACATGAACGTTTAGAAAACTTCTTTGAAATGACTCTAAATGTATCCAAATTTATTTTCTGCCCATGTGACACATGGTGTTTCGTAGTTCTGTACAAAATATCAACACATCTGTATTTATATTTCCATCACAAGATACAAACAAACAGAGGTTTTATTGTAAACTGTAACTGAACAGTAACTCTGTCAAACCTGTAAAAAATAACCAGATTTACTGGAAAAATAAGCCTGTTGACTATAATAAAGAAGTTAATCTGACATTATAGTACTATTATTATTACAACTGTTATTATTATTATTATTACTATCATAGAAGATTATGGTGATTATAGAAAACAAAATAGGCCCCAAAATGGATCCCTGAAGGACACCTTTAGCTATCTCAAGAAATTCATAGAAATAAAATTGATTATCATCATTATTATTATGATGATTACTTTTGTTAAATAACACAGACACTTAACTGACTGCAGCAGGAGACGTCATGTTAGGACGTTGTGAAAAAGTGTCAGATTTATATATAATACTTTATATAAGGTGTACTGCAGATATAAATCTTTCCTCCAGTCTTTTACTTATTTGGAGACCCAGATAAAACCTCATGTGACCCACCTGTGGGTCCCGACCCAGTGTTTGGCTGCCTTAGAATGAACCCTTCATGTCTACAGGGGGAGCAGCTTCTCCTCCACGGAGGCCGCCATGTTGAACCGCCATGTTTCTACAGTAGCCCAGAACGAACAAACCAAACTGGCTCTAGATTCGGCCTTTTCTCAGCCACCGTATGTTTTCCTACCTGCTTGGAAGGGGAGGGTGAAACAAGCTCAAGGCTGTTTGTTTCTGTTTGGTTTTATTTATTCTGATTTTTTCTTTGACTGTGAAGAATCTGCCACTAAATTCTGCACACTGGTTCTTTATAAAAGCCGTCAGTAATAATCTGGGCAGACACACACCCCTGACAATATACGTTTTATTTGCTTATTTTCCGTCTGTGGTGTTTAGGACGTGTCACCGTGGATTTTTCAGGTAAAGAAGACGTATATGTTGTTTGTGCTACTGTTGAATGAGCTCTCCTTGGTTTGACACAAGAAGTTACCTGATAAGGTACGATGCTCTCGTGGGCCGTCCCCCAGCGCCTCGCCTCCTTCCCCGCGTTCAGATAGTTAGCAGCAATATGGCTGAGGCAGGAAACCTGAGAGAGAGAGAGGTAGAGAGAGGTGTTAAATCTGAGCTGTCATCGGCCTCGTTCCTCCCTGCTGCTGCTGGAGGTCGACGCTCACTCTGCACTCCTTCCAGAAAGAACAAAAACCACAGACTCTGCTCTTTCCTCCCGACGCTGCCGCCGCAAAAGCCACTGCGGAGCGAACCGGTGGATCACCTTCAGCTCAGCGTCTTCACTGAATTTACAAGCAGCTGAAAACCTGTGAGTGGATTTCCATGAACGGATCGGCCTTGACGTCTTGTTCAGTGAAAATCCCCATCATTTGATGTTTTCATCACAGCTCTGTGGCTGAAGAAACACCTCGTTCTGACACACACACACACACACACACACACACACACACACACACACACACACACACACACACACACACACACACACACACACACACACACGACTGTCAGTGAGCAGGCAAGACATTCAGTCTCTCAGTCTCAGGTGTTTGACACCTCTGTGGTGCTTTCACTGACTCAGCACAGACATCCCAAAAACACCTACAGTTCCATTTATTCTTCCAGAAAAACATTATTATTATTACAGAGCTCCATCCTTATCGATCAACGCTGATTTCCAAAAACACAGGAAGTGAATGGCCACAAAATAAAAGCACTGTCAGACGACATAACGTTCTCACAGTTGTCATATGGTTTTTAAGTTGTTGTTTGTTTGTTTTTTATCTCATATCTCCATCAAAATATCCAACAAAATTTATTACAGTTGATGTGAAATCTTCAAATCTGACAACTCAGATGTGATAAAAGAGAAACCTTTTTGTCACTGGAAGTTTTTTTCATGTATCAATACTTTATTATCACAACTTCAGCCTGACAGTCAGTCCATCACGACATGCAGGGACAGGAAGAAAGACGCCTGTGGTGGAGGACGTTACTCTCATGTCTCATTTCTGAATGTTTCTGTGTTGAGGAAAGAAGAAAGCAGGAGAAAATGAAGGAAGGGAAGTGTATGATTAGAAGGAGAAAGAGGAGCAGCAGAAGATCAGAGGTGGTCGTAACGCTTTAAAGGACGTTGACGTGACGGAGCGGAGACAGACTGACAGTCTGATGGGTGGTGCTGTCAGTCACCGCTCTGTTTAGAAACTGATATTATTCTCTGTTTAAACTCTCCAACCCGCAGCAGGACCTCGTCTCGCGCTCTAACTACAGGCTGTACAGGATATATACAGATAATGCTGCGAGACGGACGCCGGTCCCACTGAAGGACGCTCACGCCACATGTGAAGTAACTCTGACTTTGAATCACCATCACAAAGGAACTGGAGTCGCATTAAAGTGAGCATCCATCAGCGGCTTAAAATCAGCTCTGACAGGAGTCTCATGTTTAATCTGACATGAGACTAAAGCAGATAAATTACAAGAGAATCAGAGGACGAGTCTGTAAAACGTCCTTCATGTGGTGGGAGGAAACGTCCACAAACTGAGCGGTGGTCAGTCAAAGCTCAAAACAGACGCTCAGAGCGGTGAAGGGAGACGGTTGAACCTTTAATATCCATGACAGTGACGAAGGACACCAGCCGAAAACATTTTTGTCCTTAACATGTTCTTAATCCTGTAGGTGAAGTTCTGACTTTTGTCCACGCAGCCTGTAAATAAAAACTCAACAACTAGAAATCATCTGGAGTGAAATCAATAAACTGCTTCATAATAATAGAACATTTACTTTGTACCATCCAGAACTGACTGTAAACTTAAAGCAGAATGATATTTAATCCATAAACAAGAAAAAAGAAAGAACAAGATTTTTTTTATTTTGCATTTCCAGAATAGAGAATAAATCTGGAGAATAAAGTTGATATTCTCTTCTTTTACCAACACTCAGTCAGTGTTTGTTGAAGTTTTAAAGGTCAATTCTGTCTCATTCTTTCTTGATATTCGTCTTCAGCTGATCAACAGTCCACAGTCTCTGTTGTCCTATTTTGTGCTTCATAATGAATCACACATTTTCAATGGGAGACAGGTCTGGACTGCAGGTCCAGGTCTGGACTGCAGGTCCAGGTCAGTCTAGAACCTGAACTCTTTTACTATGAAGACACACTGTTGGAACACGTCCACAATGTGTCTCAGCATCGTCTCTCTGAAATAATCAGGGACGTCTCTGAAGAAGACGTCAGTGATGGCAGCATATGTCTCTCTGAATCCGTCCATACCATCACAGCTGCTGTCTGTTGAAGTCAGTGCTGGGGACAATCTGGATGGTCCTTTTCCTCTTTAGCCCGGAGGACACGACGTCCATGATCAGTGAAAACAGTCTGAAATGTGGACTCGTCAGACCACAGGACACTTTTCCTCTTTGCGTCCGTCCATCTCAGATGAGCTCTGGTCCAGAGACGTCTGCAGTGTTTCTGGATGTTGTTGATATCTGTCTTTCTCTTTGAGTCTGAACTTACATTTGTAGATGCAGAGACAAACTGTGTTTACTGACAACAGTTTTCCAAAGTGTTCCTGAGTCCATGTAGTGTCCTTTATACAATGATGAGGGTTTTTAATGCAGTCTGAGGGGTCAAAGGTCACAGACATTCAGTGTTGGTTCTCAGAGATTTCTCTGGATTCTCTGAATCTTTTAATGATATTATGGATTGTAGATGGTGAAATCTATAAATTCCTGCAGTTTTGTGTCGACAAACGTTCTTAAACTGTTGGACTGTTTGTAGTTTTTCATAAAGTGGTGAATCTGACCCCATCCATGCTGGTGAACCACTGAGTCTTTCCAGAACGCCCCTTTAATACCCAATCATGATCCTGTCAGCTGTTACCAACTCACCTGTTCACCTGTGGAACGTTCCAAACAGCTGTTCTTGGAGCGTTCCTCAACTTTCAGTCTTCTGTTGCTCCTGTTACAACTTTATTCGAACACGTTGCAGGAATCAAATTCAGCATGAGTGAATATTTAGAAGAGTGAAGTTATCAGTTTGAACATTAAATATCTTCAGTTTTCTGCACATCAGTGGATTCTGTCCTGACTCTGCTGGAATTTGGATATTTTAGTAGAGAAATGTGGGAATTACATTCTGCTGTTATGGAGGCACTTTGCATTTTTCTGTGACCAGTGAAAAGGCTCCAGGAATGAGGATGATCGTCTTCTCGGTCTAAACTTTCCCAACAGCAATAGTCCGAAAATGTCTCTCATCTTCAAGAAGTTGGTATTTTCTTCACGGCTGAGCCATTTCCTCAACCAACCACAACAATTTAAAGACATTTCAAGCTGAACTTAAGACTTATGACTTTTCAGCCTTTGGTGTGGGGCTCCTCCTGATGTTTACAGCTGTTTCAGGACCTGCAGGCAGCTCACACAGATACAACTGTGAACTCTGATTGGTTTGTAATGATTAAATTTCCCCTGACAACCAAACCAAACTCGGCTTAAACCCGTCCACATGGGTGCAGATCCACCACGGCTGTGTGCTCTTATTGTTCATCTCTGGTGGAACGGCTCTGTGGTCGACGTGCCTGTGGTCGCAGCACTTCATACAGGAATGCACCATGGGATATGGGGAGAGGGGAGAAGTGGATTGTGGGTATTATATGTGTAGCAGCCCTGGGAGTCGACCACAGAGATCGAGACCTCATAGCCTCAAAAACCAATTTCAGCCTGCATTTCACTTTTTCTAGGTCTATCTATCTATCTATCTATCTATCTATCTATCTATCTATCTATCTATCTATGTACCTTCCTATCTATCTATCTATCTATCTATCTATCTATCTATCTATCTATCTATCTATCTATCTATGTACCTTCCTATCTATCTATCTATCTATCTATCTATCTATCTATCTATCTATCTATCTATCTATGTACCTTCCATCTATCTATCTATCTATCTATCTATCTATCTATCTATCTATGTACCTTCCATCTATCTAGCTATCTATCTATCTATCTATCTATCTATCTATCTATCTATCTATCTATCTATGTACCTTCCATCTATCTATCTATCTATCTATCTATCTATCTATCTATCTATCTATCTATCTATGTACCTTCCATCTATCTATCTATCTATCTATCTATCTATCTATCTATCTATCTATCTATCTATCTATCTACCTATCTATCTACCTATCTATCTATCTATCTATCTATCTATCTATCTATCTATCTATCTATCATCTGGACAACCCCACTTTATTTAGGTTTGCAGTCTTGCTTACATATTTTGAGGTTGAGATGATGCTTTTACTTTGAAAACATCCAGACAAGGATCTTCAACATTTCAAATTTCATTACTCTTTATATTTTCACTGATATTTTTCTCTTTTTTAAAGTTTTGGAAACACGTCTCTGTGTGTTTTTAATCTGAAGTGATTTTCTCTCTGGAGGACCATAAAGTTTAGAAGTGAGCTGTGCTGGTTTGTGTTGCTGCATCGCTCGCAGCCCAAGAGGTGAAAAACAAGAATATATAAAACATAAAACATGTTTTTAAAAGCAACACTGTCACACGAAGCAGCATTTCCTGACACAACAAATCAAACGCACCCTGGGTGTCTCGAATACCCCAGAGTCCAGAACGACGTGTGATCCCATCCGTCTCTGAGTCCCCCGGCGGTTTAAGGATTACGGATTGTTTGATTTTTGTTTACGTGGTGAAAACATTCAGAGAAATATTGATCACGCTGTTTAAACCTTGCAGGATAAATCAACAGATTGTTTAAATAACAGCGATAACATAGATTACAAGGTTTCAGGATTCATTATTACCCACAAAAAGCTGCGGTGACACTTCTGCTTATCTCTCCCATCAAAAACACCCCATTGGCTTGAATGGAATGGAGCCGGCAGCGTCAGCAGCATAATTTACCAGCAGACCCTGAACACAACACTGTAAACAGGCATGTCCTATTTACATCCTACA
Source organism: Lutjanus erythropterus (assembly GCF_056507025.1). Lineage (NCBI taxonomy): Eukaryota > Metazoa > Chordata > Actinopteri > Lutjaniformes > Lutjanidae > Lutjanus > Lutjanus erythropterus. Next base: position 32,292,654 of record NC_139337.1, read on the forward strand.
GCCATGTCAGGTATGAAGTGGAACATTCTGGGAGGTTTTATTTCTGTCTTACTGAGTTAGGACCTGTTAAAGGGACAATTCACCCCAAAATTAAAAATACATATTCTTCCACTGGTCTGTAGGGCTTTTTATCATCTACTTTATTTTATTTTTGTGTGTCTGAGCTGCAGAGTTTTTCCTCCAGTGCAATGACACTAAATGGCACAAAAAAACACGACTCAAGATAATCCACAGATCTTGTTGTGAGCAGTTTCATGTAGGAACTACTTTCTGTCTATTCTGTCTATTAGAATATGAGACGTCACCAGTGGTCACACACACACACACACACACACACACACACACACACACACACACACACACACACACACACTCTGTCAGGTGTTCTCACCTGTGACGACAGCAGGTTGCAGTCAATATGAACTCCCCTCCCCGTCTTGTGTCGTTGCAGCAGGGCGGCCATGACAGCTCCATGTGCGTACAGCCCCGTTGCCAGGTCTGTCATGGCGACACCTGGACGCACCGGCTCACCATCCTGCCCGCAGAAGCATTGCATTATGGGAGATCAGGGTGAGAGGAAAAAAAACACCTGACTGTCAGTAAAGACTTTGTCCTCGTCCTGAGTCTCTCCTGTCCACTGCTTCACTGCTGCCTTTATAAAAGTGAACTCTGTTGGTCTCAGACATGAAGTAAAGTGTTTAAAGTCCCACTAGTGTTCTGTAGGAAAAACATTCATCATTTTCAAATAAAGTTTTGCTTTTTAATGAAAAATTTTCATCCATTAGAGACAAAGGTGTCAGCCTGCAGGTCTGCAGCCTGAACAGAGAAGAATTATTTACAAGATGAACTCTGCATCAGTATCACACTCAGAAAAGAGACTGTGCTTTATTTTCTCTCCCTGGAACAAGCTGCCTTTGATTTTTAATGAAGTATAAAAACTATTTTCTCTTGGTTCTGCAATGTCACTGCAAAAATGCCTAAAAACATCACAACATGCGTCACAGATTTTTAGAAAAGCTGCAGTGAAATCAGACATTTTAGGCCGCAACAAATCTGTTTAGGGACCGTCAATAAATTACCGTCTCATTGACACAAACAATGACTCAAAAATTACACAAAGTTGGCCTCATGTAACACGCCTATTTTTTATTACTAATGTGTAATCAATTTATTTGATAAAATTTTTTGAATAGAACAATTGCAGTTTTTTTCCCACAGATTCGATGTCATGTCATTTAATGACTATAAATTTATACTGAATTTTATTACTACACTGCACAAACAGGACACAGCTCTTATTATTGGATTTTAGAGCTTCTTCTATTTCATATTAACATTTTTATGGAAAGTTGATTGATGATTTATTTCAATGTCAGGATTTCTGCCTTTTTGTCCCTTTTCTCTCTAGTTTACTGATTTATTTATTTATTTATTTATTTATTTATTTATTTATTTGCCAAACATTCAATTTTTTCACGAAAGTGCAGGGAACTTTAAAAAAGTGTGCCCACACAGTGCGCGCCACACCATTCTCCAGCCTTTATCACAAATAAATCCAGAGAAATCCCTGGTGGAGTCAATAAAACCTGAAGAGTTCATCGTCTGGAGAGCAGGAATGAGATCAGGACGGTTTATGATGATCTGATGAGCTGTTACTGGGTAGAACACAGTAGAACAGAACAGAACAGAACAGAGTCTGACCTCTGGCCCGGTGATGTGCATCATCCCAGACACAGCGGAGGCGATGGAGTCGTAGCCTGGACTCTGAGACTGAGGACCCGTCTGTCCATAACCTGAACACACACACACACACACACACACACACACAGATTACTGCCTCTGTGCCAATGGGCTGGTTTCTCTTTGACCTGGAAGGAAACACAGCAGGGAATCAAACCGTCATCCTTTGAGCGTCGCCTCTTCCAGGAAAACCACGTTCCAGCTGCGTGTTGAGTCTGCCGCTCTGACTAAACAACCAGATTGATTTCTTGAAGAGTTCACTGTTCACTTCACGTCAACAGCAAACATTCCCATGAATGCTTTTAAAACGATGAGCAGCTCGCTGACTGGATTCACAGATCTGAAGACTCTCCACAACATCACCTGCTGAGCTAGAACCTACAGAACCACAGCAGAACCCTGAGCTCCAAAGATGGAGTCAAACCAGGGCTACAATGTTCTGTTAAAACTGTGAACCTGAGCAGGAAATAAGGGGTCCAAAAGAGCGGATGTTCTACCTGAACAAGTGGCTTCTGAAGAAAGGATTTGTCAAGGGTTCTTTGTAAGGCTAAGGGTTCCATGAAGAACTCTTTTTATCCAAAGAAACCCCAAGAATTTCAACAATCAGTCAAAAACTCTTTTGTCAAGGGGTCTCTGTAGAACCCCAAGTGTTTGTTCTAAATAAAACTTTTGGAATATAAAAAGGCTCTTGGGTGGGTTCTAGATAAAACATCTGGGATATAAAAAGGTTCTCAGTAGAACCCCCTTGGTTGGTTCTAGATAAAATCTTTGGAATATACAAAGGTTTTGGTAGAACCCATAAATGTGTTCTAGACAAAACCCTTGGAATATAAACAGGTTCCCAGTAGAACCCACCTGGGTGGGTTCTTGTTGGCACTCTAGGTGAAAGGGTTCTGGATCAAACCTCAGAGGGGGTTCTTGGTGGAACCATTACACCATAGAAGGGTTCTCTGTAGAACCTGTTAACAGGTTTTCTGTGTAGAATCTTTCAAAGATAGTTCTAGGTATAACACTTTATGTTAGGTTCTAGGTAGAACCCTCTGAAAGGGTTCCAAATGAAAGGAAAAGTTTAAACCTGGTATTTGTGCACAGCAGCAGGTAAAGATCAGGCCACACTGATATTATTAGTTGTAGAAGCTGTGCAGGATTGTTCCTGACTCGTGTGATCAAAACATTTCCAGGAACTGCAGAACGTTGAAAAGTCCAAAAGTCCAATGATGTAATGAAAAGAGACACATGTAATCATTTCAATCTTGTCAACTGAAAAATAGATCCAAACGTGCGCAGCACAGCGCTCCACTTGTTTTCAACTAGTGATCAATCTGGCAATAACTTTTCCACTAATCGATCAGTTGTTTGGTCCATAAAATGTCCAAGAAGACGTCCTCAAAGTTATCCTCAATCATTAAATTAAATTCATTATTTCAAATCGTTGTTTTATTTGACCGCCTCGCTGCCCTGACATTTAATCATTGTTTCATTTCATCTGGAAATCTGTGTAACAGTCAGGTTCTACTGTCCTGGGTGCTGCTTCATCGGCACATTTCTCACCAGTCGGACAATAAATTCTCTGTTACACCAGTAAGACAGGGGACGTTTACAATAAACTGGTCAGTTAAAACCCTAAAAAAAACAAAATCTGAGGGTGAAGATAATTTAGGACCGTCCTTCCTCTGCCTCAGTGCTGATTTAACCACAGCACCTCTAGCTCACATTTTGAACTCGTCCTTTTAAAAATTCTCCTTCACAATCAGAAGCGAGCAGCCCTGCATGTTGTTTATTTATCAAGCTCTGCTGCATAAATTGAGTTACCTGATTACATTTAGACACACTATTTACAGCATTAACTCTCAGAACATTTTAACTTCAGCTGCGCTTTCTGTTCACACTGAATTTGGCAAAAGTGGGTTCAAACTCTCTGCTGCTCATGAATGGAACGAGCTCCAGAAAAATATGAAGCTACATTCTCTTATTTCATTTGAACATTTTAAAAGGTTGCATTTCTGTACTTTTTTCTTAAAAATTTAATGTGTGTCTGTTTAAACTGTTTATGTTTATTTCTGTACACAGGTCTCTCTTGAAAAGAGATTCCAATCTCAATTGGGCCTTTTCTAGTGGCACTTTTGGCCGTGCCGAACCAAAATAAATTGCGTTTTCATTATTACTTTCAAGGTGTCGAGCTGCGCTGAGTCACGCCCGAGGTGGGTGGGGCCAAAGCTAGCCCAACTCTTCACCAAGAGGGCTGTGGTGACATCTCACTGGCCGCGGCCAACCAGTGATGAATGTTTCTTCAAGTCTCTTCATGTTCAGCTCTCAGCTCTCTTTATGTTTTCAAATGTAGTTTCTCTCCTGTTCCACTGTTTGTCCTTTCAGGTCTCTGCTTTATTTCACAGTTTCATATTCACTTCGTCAGCTGTGTCGGAGTCACGTTAAGTTGTTGCTGAATGTAAACATTTCCTGTGTCCAGCGTGTCCAGAGACGTATATGAATGGTTTATCCAGCGCTCTACAGCCACTTGACCCAAGCTTCCTCAAGCACGTCTTCAGTTAAAAGACACACCTTCAAGCAGGTAGCTCTGTAGTCATGGAAACGCAAACCCCTGCTGTGCTAGACTGATGGGCCGAGTCAAACCGAGTCGATCCAGGCCAGTTCTCTGTGTGGAAAAGGGCCAAATGAGACTACCTGTTTAAATCAAGGATTAAATACAAAATTTGGCCTTCGAGCCCTAAAAACTTGTCAACATGAAAGACCAAGTGTTCTTGGCCCTAAAATGATGAAATTCTAGGCCTAAATAAGGACTGTGATGGGCGGCTGTGTGGAAGGAAGGAGATCAGTGTAAGAACCACTGGATGATTTGTAATCTGATCAGCAGGAATGTGACAATCACAGAATCTGTTATTAAAAAAATCGAAACAGTACAGACCTGTTGGATATCAGCTCTGTCCATCAACTAAACAACCAGCTGTAACTGAGACCAACAAAGTCCTCAAACATCATGAAATCTGGTTTCTGCTCCACTGAAAAACTTCCTGCTGCAGACTTTTTTTCTTTTGTTACAAACTGACAGGAATTACAGTTTTGGGGATCAGGACATCAATCCACGAAGCATCCTGCTCTGTTTCAGACAGCCCAGGATGAAACCAGGCTGTAAATCTGCCCACTGCATCCAGCTGCTGCAGCTTAATGAGGCCTCCTGGGTAATGTAGTTTTTTCCCCTAAAGGATAGGAGGATAAAGAGGAGGGAAGGGAAAACAAAAAATGTGGGAGTGACAAAGCTGGAACAGAGAAAGAAAAATGAGAAAAACACTTAAAGGAAGTTAAAATAAAAAGGAAAAGGGGAGGAAAGAAATGAAAAAAGAGACGTGAGGAAAAGGTACGAAGACAAAGAGAGAAAACAGGTGAAGATGTCACTTGATTGAAAGTAATATGTTCTATGTAGATTAACAGACGAAACTGCCGCGTTTAACACTGAAACCTGAACTGAACATTTACTGCCACACTGACAGCTGACTGCTAACCTTTTCCTGTGCAGCACCAGCTCTCTCAATCTGGTGATCACTCTGCTTATAACAAAATCCTTCAATAAATTCCAAGAAAACTGTTGGATTTCTGTTATTTGTAACAGCAGTTGCAGCATTGTGCCATGCAAGTTCAGACTCTACCAGGCAAAGAGAAAGACAGATATCAACAACATCCAGAAACACTGCAGACGTCTCTGGACCAGAGCTCATCTGAGATGGACTGACGCAAAGTGGAAAAGTGTCCTGTGGTCTGACGAGTCCACATTTCAGACTGTTTTCACTAATCATGGACGTCGTGTCCTCCAGGCTGAAGAGGAAAAGGACCATCCAGATTGTCCCCAGCACTGACTTCAACAGACAGCAGCTGTGATGGTATGGACGGATTCAGAGAGACATGCTGCCATCACTGACGTCTTCTTCAGAGACGTCCCTGATTATTTCAGAGAGACGATGTTGAGACACATTGTGGACGTGTTCCAACAGCGTGTCTTCATAGTAAAAGAGTTCAGGTCCTAGACTGACCTGCAGTCCAGACGTGTCTCCCATTGAAAGTGTGTGGTGCATCATGAAGGACAAAATAGGACAACAGAGACTGTGGACTGTTGATCAGCTGAAGACGAATATCAAGAAAGAATGAGACAGAATTGACCTTTAAAACTTCAACAGTTAGTGTCTCAGTTCACAAATGCTTGTTGTCAAAAAGAAAAGATGCATGTATACAGATAAGTGTATATTTACAAGAAGAAATAAAGTTTTTCAGTTTGAACATTTAATATCTTGATTTTGTGGAATTGTTTATATACGAGCTGTACCAAATGTACAGAGGACTGATGATTTTGATTTATGTAGCAACATGACCTGTCCTGTAGCGCCACTGTCAGGACAAATTATACACACAATTATACACCTCGACAAGACAGGAGAAGAAGAAACAAGTTCAGGAAAACAGAGAGGTGAAGGATCGGTCAGAAATGAATAACTTCTGCTACAAACTACAAACCCCATGAACACACAGGGAACAGACTACACCACATATCACTGAGGCCTCACAGTCAAAAGCTGGTTCATGTGTGTTTCAGGGCAGCAGCAATAAATCCAACATGAAATAGTGTGCGGTTGAATAAATGGTATAATGTGCTGCGTGCCACTGCTGGCTGTTATTAAGTGTGTGAAGTGGCTTCACTTCACAGCTTGTAGAGGAAACAAGAGCCATCAGAGCACAGAGGGAACAGACACGAGTCCTTCAGAGTGGCTGTCTTTACTGTGGAGTCCATCGACATCTAGTGGCTGAATGTGAGAACTGCAGGACCGAAGGTCGGACAGACTGTCTGTTCTCCTGACTACATACTGGACAGCAAACACAGTAGGACACGAGTAAGACTCGATCAAAAGAGTAACACAAGTAGAGTTATGACTAAGAAGTATCGACCAGAAAATAAGCTTCAATCAGAACTTGGGATACAGACAATAGTTTCATATTCTTTAGACAGAAACTGGGTGAAGCGGACAAATTTACAAGATTCAGATGACAAATAAATAACTGGTTCAAAGGTCAGTGTGTCAGATTTAGGGAGACTGCATTTATTGGCAGAAATGGAATATAATATTCACTGTGTGTACTGATACTGTTTAAGAATTATCGTGTCCATAAAATGTCAGAAAATAGTGAAGAATTTACATGCCAGTTTCTCACAGTTTAATTGAGATGTACATGTATGATTTTAGCGTGGGGGGACTGCTGTGATTGATAGAACTTGTGGGAAACTACAATAATTGGTCAAATCTGCGGAAAAGTGGCGTTGATTAGACAAAACTGCAAGGTTAAGCAGAATTCACAGGGACCAGCTGAATATGCCTCAATTGTTGCAGGAGGGACTGTTAAAAACAAGCTACCACACCGAACGTTTTGGGCTTTTCTTCGTCCTTCTCAGGCCTTTTCTGGAGGAAATAAATGCAGACCTACAGATTCCTTGTTGATCTTCTTCTTCTGGATCGTCTTAGCTATGCAATGCTTTTGGGCAGCTGACTATCATTTCTGAGATGTCAGAGTGTCCTTGAACGCACCACAATGTGTAACTGACTGCGATAGGTGCCACTATCACTGACATCTTGACACTGATGTGACACATGTTAAAGACAGTCCAGTCTCAGTCGGTGATAAAAGATGAATCAGTTTTCTGTCTGGGAAACACTGAATCACTGCTGATTCAACGTTCGTCTTCAATGTCCATAAAACTACTAATAATCAATAAATGTTCTTTAAGTTGCTGACTAATAAAAGTGACGATTCTGACAGAATGTGTTTGTGTCTCTCAGAGTGAGTCCACTCGCACTGTGACGTCTCTGCACATCAGTCAACCAGCGCAGCGACTTTCCCATTAAACCCACTTCTCCCTGTTCCTGTGTGACTGCGTCCAGCCGCTCCAGATTATTCAGACACCACAACAGTCGTGCCAGCAGAGCCACCACCCGCTGAGGAGAACGCCACTCCGCCTGTTAACTGTAATGAGCCTTTAAACGTGCCTGGAAACACAATTCAGTGGAGTGAGATGAGATGAACAACAGCTGGAAGAGAAGAGATGAGGAGCCAGAGGACCAGCTTAGGACGCCTTCAGTCCCACATTTTGATAAAAAGACAAAAAATAAACTGTGGGATGTTCACAGGATGAAAATGGTAGAAATTAAGGATGTCATGATACCAGAAATTTAGTAATACCAACACTCCACCATTATCAACGTCTAATTCGAGAGCACGGTAAAAGACAAAAAAATGGAATAATATTCAGCCATTGTTGTTTTTCTTTGAAATAAAAACTCTTCTGAGGTTCAGAACAAAAGACTGAGAAGATTTACTAAACCTGTCAGAAACAGTTCATTTTAACAGAACAGTATGATTTTCAAACACTGTACAAAATTATTTAAATAAACATTTGAACCATTAGGTCTATAATCATAAAACACAGCCTGTAATTCATATATACATTTAATTTACAAGAGCCTGACAACAAAAAACAAATAAACATATTATTTGGATTAATTTCTGTATCTGCTCTTGTTACTGACCACTTTTATACGTTTATATTTCGAGGGTGACTTTAAATACAGCAAAGGTCTCTCTGTGCGTTCTGCACGTTTCATTTCCTCGAAAGGGCGGAGATTTTCAAAAGAATGCAGCGGTGAGCTAAAGAGGAAGCAGGCACTACTAGCCCTTCAAAATAAAGGGAGGACATAAACTTTTTAAAACTAGTCTTGATGTAATTAGATATTTAACTGAAATCACACATTAAAATCACCACAGCCAACTAGTGAAGAGTACTGTTGGCTGTAGAGCACATGGTGCAGAGCATGGAAGTGACAGCACATGTATAACTGTATATATGCACATAAATGTATGTATATAAATATAAATACAGGCTATATATACAGCTACATACATTACTTTTGATTTGTTGCTGTTTTTGTGGCTGTTTTGAAAAAGGTGGGATTAATCTGAGGAGTTTGGCCTCTAGTCCTCAGACTATAGTCTGTTCTTTTAATTTACATATAAAGAGGTGATGCTTTTATTCTGAAGGAGTCTGCCGGGAAGTGTGGCTGTAGTTGTTGAAGCGGGAGGCACAGCTTAAGTTGCTGAAGTACACGGCACAGCGTAAGTTTTACATACTATTATTGTTGTTAGATGACATTTCAATGTTTAAAATGTGCAGAAGTTAAAAGACAAATAGTTCTTCTTTGTCATTCAGCGTCCACACACTCAACTTGCTATGAATAAGGAGGAGGTACATTGAAAGTGAAAGTATGAAGCCAGCGTCTTCAGACTCGACTGTGCAGAAGCAGGAAAACAATGAAACTTTGCTCAGTTCATTTCACAAAATCCTGTGGTCGCTACATTTTGCTTTCAGACCTCGAACAGACGGCAGTTTGGGTCGACAGTTTTCACACCGGTGAAAAGAATCAGAGGAAAGAAACAAACACACCAGAGTTTGTTTGAACTGAACCAAACAGGTGAGAGCAGCCTAACTGGATCCGGTGCTGGGATTCTTCTTTTTCTCTGAACTTTTCTCTCCAATGTCAAGAATGAACTTTAAAATTCAAATCTAATCCAGAAAAAAATGGAAACAACTGTAACATGAACATCCTTCAGACTGACAAAGTCCTCTGATCTTACCAGGAAGCCAAGATGTCAGAGGCTGACCTCTTCAGCATTCTGAAAGATTTAAAAGACGATGAATTTAAGGACTTCAAGTGGTTCCTGAAGATGGAAAAGGTGGGCGACATCCAGCCCATCCAAGAGAGCGACCTGTCGAATGCAGCGAGGCGGGACGTAGTGGACCTGATAGTGAAGAAATATGAAGCTGCTGGAGCTGTGAAGGTGACCACGAGCATTTTAAAAAAGATCAACAGGAATGATCTGGTGACAAAACTGGCAAGTATGGCCTCAGGAGCAGAGGGTGAGTCACAGGAAGAGAAAAAACATACGCTCTATAAATGTAACAGTAAACAGTAATATTAGTACGTATAGTTCTGAAGTTTAACCTACAGCCTCAGACTGATTCTACGAGCTGTCTGTTTAAAGTCACAGCTGGTTATTCAACACAAGCACTTGTCCTGTTCATCTTCCAGGTGCTGGTCCAGGAGGGGCAGCGGGTCCACCAGCAGGTAACGGGGTCCCAGCAGATAAGAGGCTTCTCTCAGTCCGGAAAGAGTTTATAGCTCGGGTGTCTGAGCCTGTTGTGAACCAGCTTCTGGATGAACTCCTGCAACATTCTATGATATCTGCTGATGAAATGGACTCCATCAGAATAACAGCAAGTAGAGCAGATAAAGCTCGAGACGTGATCGACATGGTGCGAAGAAAGGGATCTGAAGCCAGCTCGGTCCTGATCACTGCTCTCTGTGAGGTGGATCCAGCCATTTCCAGAGAGCTGAAGCTCATCTGAAGAAAAAACAAGAAATCGTGGAGCGTGATGATGAATCTCTGCAACAGCTGGCTGGCTGTTTTTTTAATCTGTTTTTTTATCATCAATTTTTCACCAAACATGCCTTTTTCCATCTTATATTTTTGGAGAGCATGTAAAATTTTAATAAAAATAAAAATTTGAACGAATCCCTCGTTTCCCTCATTTTATGCTTTTACCAAACATTTAAATACTTAGAGGAAAAAAAGACAGTGACACTGAAATCTGTGAAAACATAACAAAAAAAAAAACTTTTAGTTTGAGTGTAAAGGTGAGACCTTCTCTCTCGATGCTTTGAAACGTTGGAACATCTGTATGTTTTGAAACCTGCAGATTATGACTGATAATGACACCAGAAACTGTCCTTTCAGATTTGAAATGTGACTGTAAACGTCACAGTGGCTGCTGCTGCTTTGTGTTGTTCCTCCATCATGTGGAGTAACACGGTACTGCAGCTCCGTCACGACTGTCAACGTGCGAGAGGTCGATATAATCAGTCCATCTCACCATGAACACTGAGATATTTACTGCCTTTCTGCTAATAAATAAAGAAATTTGCTCTCTGAATTTACTTTGTGTTTCATATTCACACCCGCTGCTGGATGCACCCAGAGTTAACATCTGGAGTGTACAGGTACAGAGGTGTGTAAAATGTTTTAAATAAAAAACTAAATAATCAAAAAACAATGTTGAAATGGAAAACTTTTAATAAAAGTTATTACAGAGAGAGAACAGCACCGGTACAGAATTCCAGGTCATCAGTTGAAGTGAACCGTATCCAGCCTCAGTTATTATGATGCGTTTATGATGCGTCACACAAAAAAGGCTGGAATTTACATTTTATATTTTGGCTGGTAAAAAAAAAAAAAAGTTTCATCTGAGCTAAAAAGATCATTTCAGACCCAGTTTATAGTCACTGCTGCTGCTGCTGCTTTATAAAACTTATTATTAGCTCAGCTCTGGATCAAATCACTGAACTGTTCACACGTAACAATCCTCGTGTGCTTATCAGCCTGTGGAGGGACTGATGGTGACAATCTGACTTTGTCAAGCAGAATTCACTCAAAATGTTAAATGATGAAACTGACTGTGTTCATTATTCAAAGCTTCAACAGAAAATACGTTTTAAAATCCATCAGTCTCCTTCAATCATACTGTAACTCATCTCTCTCTCTCAAGTTTGTTTCTGTGCAGTCAGGTTTAAAGTCTTCTATTAGTTCAGACAGACAGTCAGACAGACAGACAGTCAGTCAGTCAGACAGTCAGACAGACAGTCAGACAGACAGACAGACAGACAGACAGACAGACAGTCAGTCAGACAGACAGACAGACAGACAGACAGACAGACAGTCAGTCAGTCAGACAGACAGTCAGACAGACAGACAGTCAGTCAGACAGACAGACAGACAGACAGACAGACAGACAGACAGACAGACAGACAGACAGACAGTCAGACAGACAGACAGACAGACAGACAGACAGACAGTCAGTCAGACAGACAGTCAGTACCTGATATGGAGCAGTAGATGAGCTGTGGGTTCACTCTGCTGAGCTGCTCGTATCCTAAACCCATCTGCTGAAGTTTCCCTGGCAGGTAGTTTTCTATCAACACGTCACACACACCTGCAAGCTGAGACACACACACACACACACACACACACACACACACACACACACACACGTAAGTATAGTATAAGATAATATAAGATAAGACAGAAAGTTGCATCAATAAAAAAGCAAGAAATGTAAATTCGAGCTGAGAAAAAGAATCATCATTTGTCCAGTTTGAGACCAGTTTTAAAGGGACAGTCTGTAGTCTTTATTCATCCAGATATTTCTCTAGACTCTATCAACGTAGATCCTACATGAAACTGCTCACAGCAAGGACTGGACAAATATATCAGCCGTCGACGACTGGGTGAAACCATGGCTGGTTGTTTTTTGGGCTGATTTTTGTGGCGATCTTTGTCATTTTATTTTGCTAATGTAACGGTTCAGAGTGACAGCGACTGCTCCACGCTGCGCTCTCATCCAAAGACGGGTGGAGATGTTGCCAATTGCCAGTATCGCCCAACCTTACTAACCAGGTCACGATTTCTGGAAAGAGACACTGGTTCGATGCACTGCATTAAAAAACAAGTTTATCTTTACACTGAATTCTATCCTGCAGCTTCTGCTGAAACTTCACTGACATTTAATGATGCTGGTTTCTTTAGTTCAGTGAAAATGAAGGTTTATATAGAACAAACTTCTTCCTATTTGTCAAAGGAAATAATAATCTCATACTCAGACTGACTGTCAGGTTCTGTATCTGCATCAGTACTGAGAATATTAAACCAAACTCCACCCAGCCCGACATGGAACCTCTGGACAACTTCCTGTTGTGAGCTGCTCATTACCTCCTGGATGATGGTCGCTCCTCTGGGATGTTTGAGGTCCACAGCAAAACTCTGAAATCAGACAATCAAACCACAGGGAGAAAAAAATGAGACGCATGTTCAAGAACCAAACAGCAGATTTTACATCTTTCATCTCTTTAGCTCGGAATCAGATCTGTTATATTAAAACTTTCCATTTTTCACTTCCTGACTGGAGAAAAAAAATTCTATATGTGTGTGTTTCAGTGACACACACACTTACTTTTTTGTTCCGGTTGATGCTGAGGAAGTAGGCGCTCTCAGTTCTGACAAACGGAGGACCCCACGCTCTGGTGTCATCACCTGCACCTGCTCAACAAAACATTTCCCACAATCCTCCTTTACACACACACACACACACACACACACACTTGTTGCAGCTCTAAAGTAGAAAGAAAGAAAAAAAAGCGTCACCTGGTCTCTCCACTTTGATCACCTCAGCTCCCAGATCTCCCAGGATCATGGTGGCGAAGGGTCCAGCCAGAACTCTGCACACGTTCATATATTTCATTTAAATGTGACAACAGAGGGGTTCAACAGACAACAGAAAACCTGAGTACTGCAGCAGGATTCAGACAGACTCACCTGGTCAGGTCTAACACTCTGACGCCCTCCAGGGGTCCGAGGTTTTCTCCTGTTGAGAAGGTGAATCAATTAAATCAGAGATAAAAACATCAACAGTAGTTTTAGATCAGGTCACAGCCAGAACTCGCTTTAATAACACTTAACATGTAAGTTTAAATGATACTTATACTACAAAATATTAGAAAATTGTATCTGACAAATGATTACTGATTAATAGATTATTTAAAAAGACACAGAAACTGCAGCTCTAGTTTGGAGAGGTGACTGTGACATCAGCAGGTTAAAGTAACTAATACTCTCAGTAGTTTCTGCAACAAATATTTTTAATTAAGTATATTTCTGACACCAGAACTTTTACTTGTAATCGAGTAATATTTTAGTAATGTACCCTTTACTTGAGGACAGATTTCCATTTACTCCATTTGTTTTTATTATTTATTATATTTATTCATTTGCATTCTTTTATTTTTGTCTATTTATATTATATTTTTATTATAATACAATTGTTTACTATTTATTATATTTATTTAGTTTAATATTATATATTTTTTATTTACTCGATATATTTTTTTTGTTTCTTGTCCTAATATTTGTGTGATGTTGCAAACAGCTGCTGTGACGTAAGACAAATATTAAAAGCATCAATCAATAATAATCAGTCGATAAATCGTCGCAGCTGTAGTCGGAATGTAGAAAAAACATTATGACCTTTGATTCTTCGGTTGTTCATATTTTAATCAGCAGTTTTAAAGCTGTATTGATAAATGATTGAAAGGATTTTGGATCATAAAACGTTTCACTGCAGCGGACTTGACACTTGAATTAATTCGACTTTGACCAACTAAACTAATTAAAGTTAAACTTATTAAATAAGTTAAAGTGAGAGCTGTGAGTCCTGTCACTCAAACATTGAACACAGATTAAACCGTGTCTGTTCACTGTCACCGTCCATATCTGAGCTTCAATCACTCAGGATGTTGTTTTATCGATCAGCACGCTGCTACAGGCTAACGTTAGCCTGTTAGCTTCAGCTCCGGGTCGGTACCTGTCTGTGTCTGTGTCTGTGTGTGAGACAGCCGCCGTCCTCTGACCGGTCTCACCACCACCGGGTCACTCCTCTGCAGCTGGGAGGAGAAACCGACCGGAGAAAGAACCGACAAACGGCTTTTCAACACTCTGAAACAAGCCGACATCTTCCACCTGTTAGCATCAAGCTACAATCACCGTGCCCACACTTCCGGGATACTCTTTCAAAATAAAGGTCAGGACGAAGTCATAGCCTCAGTTTGTACCTCTAATATTAAATATACTGCTTTGTTTGGGTCGCAGAGCTAAGAATATATTTTTATTTAAAGACCGTTTTTTTTTTTTATTAGCAACAGCACACAGACAACAGAGAACATGAAGCTGCTGGTTTGTTGGTTTGGACACCAGGTGGCGCTGCTACATCAACTTAGACATAATGTGCACACAGGGACACAAAGACATCAACATCAAGTTCAACTGTGAATCAGAAAGATTTGACATTTTACTTTATATACCTTCTTCAGATCCACTTTTCTCCTTTAAGTTAAAAAAAAACTACTGCAACTCGATCAGACTCAGTGATGAAGTCAAACATCAAACCACCATCTTTAGTTTCTTTATTTTCACTGATGGAAACTCACCAAATACATTTACTCAAGTTGTATTTTAATACAGTTTTAAACAGAAATAAATATATAAATTAATGTAAAAATACTGAAATAAAAGTATAAATAAATTTAGTGATACTGAATAAAATAGAAAAAAAAAAACAATAAATGTAGGAATATGAAAAAAAATTACATATATATGTATGTATACACACACACATATATATACATATATGTGTATATCTGTATACATATAGATATACATATATGTATGTATATCTATATGTATATATATGTATGTATATCTATATGTATTATATATATATATATATATATATATATATATATATATATATATATATATATATATATATATATATATATACATATATATATATATATACATGTATATATATATATATATATATATATATATATAGAGAGAGAGAGAGAGAGAGAGAGAGAGAGAGAGAGAGAGAGAGATGTATACATATATATGGAAAAACAGATATCCTGTAAATGGGAAGGGGAGGAGCTACACTGATCATGTGATCTGGTTACATGAGAACAGGGAGGGAACACTGAAACAGAAAGTTGTCAGTAAGTTCAGTCTCCATTTTACGTGGACTGAGCAGAAAGAGGAAAACAGAGACAAGAGGCACGGTGAGTGTTTAAACATTTCATTACGTCACTGTCAAAGTCTCTGAGTCACTTCTCATCCTGTGGTCTGCTGGGTAAAGAAACCTCATCTGTCTGTCTGTGGTCTGTGGTCAGGAACTGACATTAACCTGCTGTAACCCAAGAAAACAAAAGCAGACTTAAAGAAAACTGACCAGGTGGAAATGCTGGTTTTACAACACTGCATACCTTTTGTGAGTGAGAGAAAGACAACTTGTATGTTACTTGTTTCAGTCATGGATTTTTCAGTCTTGTGTTCTTAACTCAGTCTGTTACTGTACAAAGCAGCCAAATATGATGTCATGATTATGTTGTTTTTGTCATTTTCAACAGCAGCACATGCAATCACTAACCAAATCCCCAATTCTGCATCAGCACTTTACAAAAGCATTCCAGTAACTAGTACTTTATGAAGGCACCTTTTATTTTATTTTTTTATTTTTTTGCCTTTATTTGGAAAGGGACAGCTGAAGATATGACAGGAAGGGGAATAGAGAAAGAGGGAGTG
Source organism: Lutjanus erythropterus (assembly GCF_056507025.1). Taxonomy (NCBI): domain Eukaryota; kingdom Metazoa; phylum Chordata; class Actinopteri; order Lutjaniformes; family Lutjanidae; genus Lutjanus; species Lutjanus erythropterus. The sequence continues at coordinate 32,308,692 of NC_139337.1, forward strand.
ACACGCAGCAAGTGGGTCACAGGCAGGACTGAAGCAGCTGCAGACCAACAGCCTCAGTATATGACTGAGCTACAGGAAGGCACCTTTTTAATCTTATTTTGTACTGTTAATATCTAACATTCACAGATGTGTGTAATGTTTTTATGGGATGGTGGTTAAGTGTTATTTGTTGTGTGTTGGATTTTGAATCTTGAATCTTGTTTTACTCCTCAGAGCGGATTCAGACCAGAAGATGAGAGAACATGCGGAGGAGTTATGGGGCAAAAAAAAGCCTCCAGGATGGTGCGAAGATGAACCTTCAGTCCTCACAAATGAACCTGAATCCTCAAACACAATGTAAGGATGTTTTAACTGTAAACTGACCTGATGAAAATAGTGCACCGAGGATAAAGACAAACTGTTCTACTGACAGGTTTATATTCATTATACAGAACTATTAGTGGAGAGCAGACTTGTGTAATATCCATATTTCCATACCTTCCTGGCATTTATACAGTATTATGACAGTATTTGTACAAAATGGCTCAACTGCACCATATTCCACTGTCCACTGTCATCACTTTCTCCACAGCTGGGAAACAACACATGCACACACAGGAGCTCCACTTTGGTCTTGAGAAGATGCAGCCTCACTGACAAACTCAAACCAAAACTGTAAATTCACAGCTCCATAAACGCTGCTCAACTTTCCCTCTGCTCAGCAGGCATTTACTCTAACCCTTTCACCATAGACCGTACTTAGTCTGTGACGCCTGCTAAAGTTACACACTCACAACTAAATGCTACTCCAACCAATCAGTAGTCTGCAGTGTTTGTTACCTTTATCATCGGGACTGAATCCAAAATACATCTACATTTCATCTTTCTAACTAATTAGCCCTGTAACTTCAGATGCCATTTTTCTTGTTCTTATGAGAGCTATGTTTGTCAGCTGCACTGACGCTCAGACTGACCCCTCATGGCATAAAGTACACACTACAACAGAGCATCTCCCTGTCAGTTTAATAGAAAGGAACATCTGTGGTATTGAAAATCATACCGTTGGGATTTCTTAACACCCTGGTATATGATAATGCCTTATACTGCCCAAGCCTAGTGGAGATACGGTTTCAAATTAAGATGCATCTTAGTCTGAGTTTTATAGCCACAAACTTCTGATGATGTTTCTGTAGCCAAGCACCTGAACCTCCATTTCAGAATTTACACTTGGAGAAAATATTCATTCGTTTCATTCATTCGTTTTTGCCCTCATGTTGAAATCTCTGTAGAGATTTGCAACAAATCAAAATCTGTGAAATTCATTCTCTCATATTTGACCAGTTTGATCTCGAATCTGTTCATGTCATAACTGTGCAACATGGTTAAAAACAGCATTTGTAGAAGAGCTTTGCTCCACTTGATTCTGTGTGTTAACATTATGAGTTTGCTCTTAAAATATGATCAACATTTAGGCTCAGGGGTCGACTTATTAATGATTCAGGACATGCAGATGAAAGCTTTGAATCATTACTGTTCTTTGTAACTGTCTTGAGTTTCTCAGTTTTGTGCAAATTTTGATATTTTTCAACAACTATCAACAAATCATTTTAGTTATAAAGAAATGTCTTCACCAGTTGTGGACCTCAGTGCTGCAGACGGTGCCTCACCCCGTACGGTTTACAAGACTCCTCCTGTCCCCAGTGTCGAGGTAAGATCCAGAACAAGACCGAGGCTGTAGACAGCAGGTCAGACCAGAACTATAAAAGTAAGAATGTTTATCTGTCTGTTGATGTCATCATGTCTGAAAACATAACTAACTCAGTATAAATATCTGCTCTGTTGTTTGTCCTGTGTTAAAAATCCTAACCCAAAATAAATTATTTGTATTGAATATGTTTGATTTTATTATAGTGCTTAGAGCTGGAACGATATACTTATCACCCTATCTGACATTATCATGATTAGAGGTGTGTAGAGTAGCCAAGAACTGTAGTCAAATAAAAGTACTGTTACTTTGCAAGTACTCAAATAGAAGTAAAAATAGTCATCAAGATAACTATGTGAGTAAGAGTACAAAAGGACCCAAAAGTATTTTGGTAGAGTAACTTGAGCAGCAAGAAAAAGACAAAATAACAGGGAACCTTTATCATGAGAGCTTGGGTAAGTTGTAGACCTGATCATTTCTCAATGAGCTGCATAGGTCTGATGACACGTGTTGTCAAAAATATTGAGTTTTCAATACATACCAGTTCTGAGTATTTGAAACACTTCCAATACTCATTTTCCACAGTATTAATACACCTGTAAAAGTTGCACTTTTTTGCTCTCTTTGCTCCAACAGTGACAGAGAAGATGTTGTGGGTGGGCTGTGGGAGGGAGGGAGGGTGGAGCGTTGGAAAGCCAGCGTTAACTTAAAGCACTTAAGGACTGTAAAATAAGATGAGCAACCTCTACGATGTGACTACTAAACTTCAATTGTTGCATTAACCACTAGTGCTATATCACACTAAAACCTCCCTCGAATCAAAGGCGTGTCTGTAGCCAAACTGATTGGATCAACATGTGTTTTTGCTGGGGACCAGAGAGAAACCAGCTCAGTCTGTCTGTTTTCAGCTTTCAGTACTTTTGTAACTTGGACTTGATTTCCATGCTCCTCTTTGTACTCTCAAATATCAGGTTTATTTTACTAAATTTAGTGTTTGCTTTAGTCATATCAGAGCTTTAGCCATTTACTGCTGATATCAAACATCTGCTGCTGCTCTTTCAAATTAATTTGAGCAAACTAGTGGGAGGGTTTTATTCTGACATAGCTAAAGAATATGTAGTATACTTTTGAGTTTTGCAGCCTGCACAACAAGACATGAACATATTCTGCATTATTTGAGTGGTGAATCCATTTTAAATATTGCACAGAGGAAGGAACAGTTATGGTGCAGTCACACACATGCAAATTCACATCTTTGAATTTTCTTTTATGTGGAGTTCAGCTCTAGTAAACTTTGACCAGCTAAGTCACAGCCTCACTCAATGAGCGGAGGCATGTGTGCATCCTTTGCCTCAGCAGGCAATGGCCACTCCCCTGCATTCATGCATGTGTGACTGGGTCATTTCTGATGTTTCCTCAAAACTGGACCTTAACTTTTAATACTTAATATTGTCTTATATTGATTTTTCTTTGAATTCATACTTTTGCAGTGAATGATGGTCTGCAGGAGGTTTTAGATGAACATAAGATCAGTCTGAAGACGAGATGTGAACATGTGACTGAAGGAACTGATGGAACAGGAAGTGAAACCCTCCTCAACAGGGTCTACACTGAGCTCTACATCACAGAGGGACAGAGTGAAGAGGTTAATACCCAACATGAGGTGAGACAGCTGGAGACAACGTCCAAGAAGAAGACCCTCCATGAGACTCCAATCAAGTGCCAGGACATCTTTAAAGTCTTACCTGACCAACAGAGACACATCAGAGTCGTTCTGACCAACGGCATCGCTGGTGTTGGAAAAACCTTCTCAGTGCAGAAGTTCACTCTGGACTGGGCAGAGGGTTTGGAAAACCAAGATGTCAGTCTGCTGATTCTGCTTTCGTTCAGGGAGCTGAACTTGATCAAAGATGAGCAGTACAGTCTTCTGAGTCTGCTCCATGTTTTCCATCCAACATTACAGAAGGTCACAGCAGAGAAGCTGGCTGTCTGTAAACTTGTGTTCATCTTTGACGGCCTGGATGAAAGCAGACTTTCACTGGATTTCAACAACAGTCAGGTTGTGTCTGATGTCACACAGAAGTCATCAGTCAACGTGCTGCTGACAAACCTCATCAAGGGGAATCTGCTTCCCTCAGCTCTCATCTGGATAACTTCCAGACCTGCAGCAGCCAATCAGATCCCTCCTTCATGTGTTGACAGGGTAACAGAAGTACAAGGCTTCACTGATGACCAGAAGGAGGAGTACTTCAGGAGGAGGTTCAGTGATGAAGATCTGTCCAGCAGAATCATCTCACACATCAAGACATCCAGGAGCCTCCACATCATGTGTCTGATCCCAGTCTTCTGCTGGATCACTGCTACAGTTCTGGAGGACATGTTGACTACAGAGCAGAGAGGAGAGCTGCCCAAGACCCTGACTGACCTGTACTCACACTTCCTGCTGGTTCAGACAAAGAGGAAGAAGAACAAGTACCATGAGGGACATGAGACGAGTCCACAGGAGCTGATGGAGGCTGACAGGGAAGTTCTTCTGAAGCTGGGGAGGCTGGCGTTTGAACATCTGGAGGAAGGAAACATCATGTTCTACCAAGAAGACCTGGAGCGATGTGGTCTGGATGTCACAGAGGCCTCGGTGTACTCAGGAGTTTGTACAGAGATCTTCAAAAGAGAGAGTGTGATCTTCCAGAAAACAGTCTACTGCTTTGTTCATCTGAGCGTTCAGGAGTTTCTGGCTGCAGTCTACATGTTCCACTGTTACACCAACAGGAACACACAGGTACTGGAGGACTTCCTGGGGGAAGATGTCAGTGACTTGCAACTGGATGTCTTTCTGAGCAGAGCCATGGAGAAATCCCTTGACAGTAAAAATGGTCACCTGGACCTGTTTGTCCGCTTCCTTCATGGCCTCTCTCTGGAGTCCAACCAGAGACTCTTAGGAGGCCTGCTGGGTCAGACAGACAACAGTCCAGAAATCATCCAGAGAGTCATCAAAAACCTGAAGGAGATGAACAGTGATGAAATCTCTCCTGACAGAAGCATCAACATCTTCCACTGTCTGATGGAGATGAACGACCGCTCAGTACATCAGGAGATCCAAGAGTTCCTGAAGTTAGACAACAGATCAAATTACCTCTCAGTGTTTGACTGCTCAGCTCTGTCCTACATGCTGCAGATGTCAGAGGAGGTTCTGGAGGAGTTTGACCTGAGGAAGTACAACACATCAAAGGAGGGACGACGGAGACTGATTCCAGCTGTGAGGAACTGCAGAAAGGCTCAGTAAGTCCAGATGTGATTGACATTATGAATCAGTGTAAATAAGTAGTTTAGATCTTGAAATACAAACACAAAAATATCACTGATCACTTTGGAACAATGTGAAAACTAACTAGTTTGACACATTATTCCAAAGTGGCCAGACTTTTTGCACTTGCAGCAATGTTTTCGTGTTGCAGGTTACGCTTCAAAGTTGCACATCCTCCTACGCCTTGAACAAATTTTTCACGAGTCACTTGTAATGCTCCTTTAATTTGCTGATTGCTTTTTACTTTAGCATGTCTCTACTCAAACAGTTTCAAATGCTTGAATTTGCATGTAGCTGCACTTATCTCACTTTAGTAGTAGTAATAGTTCCACTAGTAGTTTTTGTGACACCCCACAATCAACCATTCCTATTACTATGCAATCTCTTGGCTGTTTATCCTGAGTCACTCCAAAATCACAATGTTCTGCCACTTCCTGTAGCTGTATTACAAACACCTCCACATTCTACAGCATCTGTTGGAACATTCACACTCATGTATAGTGTTCTGCTCGGGCGCAAAATGTTAAACAAACTCTTTAACTAGTTTCCTGCATCAGTCGTGGTTGTTCTCTTCTGGGAATGTGAAGGTGCTAAATATCAATTTTGCCTCTTGGCCGATAGCATACCAGAAAATATGAACTTGAACTTCACCATCTTTCTGGTTGAGTTTATTATTGAATAGAGCAACTCAGTGTCTGAAGCAAACAAGTGGTTATGTTGATGACGTTGCACAGTGTGTAACTGCTTTGTCCGTTTTCTTCTTGTCTGCATTGCTTTCCACTTTTTCATTGATTGTTTTGTTTATTTTGTTTACACCTTTCTTCATAAAGTCTGACATGAAATATCAGACCACACAGTCAGGCAAAGTAAAAATGTGTGTCCAGTTATAAAAGCTCTCATGTGCAGTGCCTTCTTAAATGAAGAGAATTTTTTTGTCAGTCTGTCCTCTTTGATGATAAAATATTTGGTAATCTTTATGTCATCACAGACTTTCTTGCTGTCGAATCTCAGAGACTCATTGTGAAGTTTTGGCCTCATCTCTTAAGTCCAACCCCTCCCATCTGAGAGAGTTGGACCTGAATAACAACAAACTGCAGGATTCAGGAATGAAGCGTCTGTCTGCTGGATTTGAGAGTCCAAACTGTAGACTGGAGACTCTAACGTAAGTTCACTGACTGTAGCTTATGTTGGTTTTTAGTACAAAATCAATTCAAATACTTGATCCAGACCATCCCATTGACAATTGATGGACATCAGTATGGTGTGCATCTCCATTCAACAACCACATGATGGTGCTGCAGGCTTAACCCAAAAGCACTGCATCCATGACTTTTTCCATCCAGACCACTGCGTGGTTCCACATCATATCGACTCAAATGCATATGAAATTGGACTATCAGTGCCAAAATATGTATGTCATGCTCTCTTTAATGACAGATACCCACTAAGCTATCAATTATAGTAACTCATGGAATAAATTAAGTAATGGAACTTTTTTCTTTTTTTTTTTTTAGTTCAACATGCACCAATAACACACTTAATTTTAGGGAAAAACTCACTGAGTAGAACACACTAATGTTCAGCTACATATTTAAAATATTAACACATATGATTGGATTATAAATTCATTTTTATCATATATTCACATTCAATCACGACCTTTATTTTTATTCAGATTGAGGAATTGCTGGTTGTCAGAGATCAGCTGTGCTTCTCTGGTCTCAGCTCTGAAGTCCAACCCCTCCCATCTCAGACACTTGGACCTGAGCTACAACAACCTGAAGGATTCAGGAGTGAAACTACTGTGTGATTTTCTGAAGAGTCCACATTGTAAACTGAAGACTCTGAGGTCAGTTCACTGACTCTGTTTCACTGTTGCATTTGCAAGATGTTTAATTAACAGTTTAACTTAATTTAAGATAATACATGACTTAGATCCATGAAGTTGTACATTGCATTTTGTTCATATTTCTTGTACTAAATTAGTCCTTGGCAGTTAGACCCCAGGCTACAAGACTTATGTTGATCCACAATAACACATTTATTAATAAGTCATTTAGCTCATTTCAGAGAAAGATCATTGATTAGGAAATACTAATGTTGAGCTACATATTTAAAACCTAAACACATCTGATTGGATTATAAATCACCCATTCTTGAGAACTGGAACATATAATGTCCTACCAAAAAAAACGCATTATGAAAAATTACTACTATTACGATATCATTCCAATTTTTTGGTGAAAATGTATTCTTTAAGGATTTATATATGAGATACATCATTTATAAAATGTTTTGGTTTGCTTTAAGATTTTTGTTTTCTAAACTTGGACTGTCCAGAACTGAAAACACCCTTATCCCAGACACAGTTCACATAAACGACAATTAAAAATGTGTTAAAAGGCTTAATATAAAACTAACAAAAATAAGTGTCAACTCTGTCAGATTTTTCACCAAAACATGATTTAATGAGACATAAATTGGGGTAGGTGTACCGCAGGGACTCCTGTCTCACCTCCTGGTTTTTAAAAAAAGGTGAGAATACTGCTCAAGCTTTTGTTATAAATGAATGCATAGTGCACCTAGTGTCTGTTCTTTGTGTTGTAAATCACATTATGTGTCTGTCGTCACAAAGACAAATTACATGATCAAGAGAAATTGTTAATGGACATCATTAAAATGGTATTTATTTCTTGAATGAAAATATAACAAATGTTTTCATTGTACAGCAAATTAAATAATCCTCTATTTAATGCAACAAAAAAGATTAAACATTTTTTACATGTTTTATAATACTATAATGTTTTGTGTGTTTGACGGGGTTGACAAAATTCAAGCTCTCAGCTGCAAAAAATGTTATTTAGTAGAAACTTGAATCACTACGAGGTTGGCCCATTACAAAGTTTAATAGGCAAGAGTTTGATCTTTTAGAATATATAATCTCAGCATAATGGAAGAGTAAAAATCAAATTTCCCTTAAAATGCAGCATTGTCCCAATTTTCAAGAATGATGTGTATTTTTATCTACTCTTTATTTAGGTTATTTGGCTGCAGTTTGTCAGAGATCAGCTGTTCTTCTCTGGCACCAGCTCTGAAGTCCAACCCCTCCCATCTGACAGATCTGGACCTGAGTGGAAATGACCTGCAGGATTCTGGAGTGAAGCTGCTGTGTGGATTTCTGGAGAGTCCACACTGTAGACTGAGGACTCTGAGGTCAGACCACCATTTCTCACTTCTGTGCTGAGATTAATATGATGTGAAAGTTGTGATGACACTAAACTGCTGATAAAAGGCTGATATTAAATTGATCCACACTGAGTATCTTAATGTTAAAGTCTGTTTTCTTCTTCAGTGGTTTAGTCCATGGAGTGTTGCACAGAAATGTTGAGCTACAAATCTAGAAACATACTTAGCTTGTGATGCCCACCAGGTCATGATTTCCAGAAAGAGACATTGCTGTTGAGTTTTTCAGATGTATGTTTTTTGGCGCTTTGAGCAACACAAGCTGAGTCCCATCTGGTTCCATTACAATGAAGAGAAGGCAGACAAACATCTCTGCAGCAGATATCTCCAAAACTCTACAACCCACACCAAATATTTAGATGGATAAATTACACCAAGTAAGAGGGAACATCTGTATTCACATTTGTCCAAATTCCAACCTGACATATTTGTCATCTTTGAAGCTTTCCTTACAACTTACCAAGTATACAAAACAAAGACAGCATAAGTCACTTAGTTGTAAAATAACTGCAAGGTGGGATTTGTTGAAATTAAAGTGACAAGGACACCAAAGGAAATTCTGATTGTATGTGAACAGGTCTGTACACATTTTTATTTTATTACATTATTGGAGATACATGTTCGCATGCAGCAGCCTTGAGGATGTGCAATGTGCGGTTGTTGCCTGAAATATACATAAAAGATACTAAATATTTCATAAGTACCATTAGTGAATACAGTTTATTTTTAAGGTCTGATTTGACCCAAAAATCCAGCATACCTGACACAAAATGACAACTGCAAATTCATGTTTCAGTGTCTGGATTACTGTTGTTTCTGTCAGTTGCAGGGATCTGTTTGCTTCTCTTTTCTTCAGCTTTTGGCAAAAGATCACTCTGTCTTGCTGAATCTGTTTGTTCAGTCACATAACAGCTCTTGAACATTTTAGATGTGTTTTTGTTTTTGTGCGATTCAAGCTGAAAGCTAACTCTGCCTCCCAGTCGTCTTTTTGACACTCTTTCTTTGTTCAGTTAAATGTCTATATTCTATTTTTTATTTAGATTGAAGGGCTGTGGTTTATCAGGGCCCAGCTGTTCTTCTCTGGTCTCAGCTCTGAAGTCCAACCCCTCCCATCTGAGAAAGCTGGAGCTGAGTCTCAACTACAACCTCCAGGATTCGGGAGTGAAGCTGCTGTGTGATTTTGTGGAGAGTCCAGACTGTAGACTGGAGACTCTGAGGTCAGTTCACTGGCTCTCTGATACTGTTGTACATCTAATATGACATAAACCAACATAATCTAACATAAACAATTAGACCTGATTTATGTTCATACATAACTGATGTGTCTTAAGTTGTTTCTTAAAGAAAGTGTAGAAAATGTCCACTGTTGCTGTTGAAAATATTGCTGTTTATTTCAGGGTTAAATCAGCAGCATGTTATTAATCAGTGTTGACATGAATAGGTGTGTGAATGTTATGCTGACATTTGGATGATGTGTGTAGAAGTTTGACATTATGATGATCCACAATAAAACAATAACAAAGTCACTCTGCTCAGTTTAGAGAAAACCTTATTTATTAGGACAAAATAATGTTGAGCTGCACATTAAAAATCTGACCACATCTGATTGGATTATAAATAGATTTTTATCTTCACAATTTATTCTTTATTCAGATTGAGTTGGTGCAATTTGACAGAGATCAGCTGTTCTTCTCTGGCCTCAGCTCTGAAGTCCAACCCCTCCCATCTGAGAGAGCTGGACCTGAATGACAACAACAAGCTGCAGGACTCAGGAGTGAAGCGTCTGTGTGATTTTCTGGAGAGTCCAGACTGTAGACTGGAGACTCTGAGGTCAGTATAGGTTCAGACTCAGTCTGTGCTGGTTCAGCAGTATTGCACTAGAGACAGGGAAATTAATAAATGACTCTCTCCCTCCAGTATGTGAGCACCTCAACAAACCAGCAGGAGTCTTTAGTCCAGCAACAGTGATGAGAACCATCACAGCCAGTTATACAGTTTCCTCTACTGGTAGTCAACTGCCCAGAGGTATCTTAGTGCAGTGAATCAGTGATATTTCCCATTTAATGCAATTCAACCTTTTTTTTCTGATTTATGGGACTTTATAGGAGAGTGACACTATTGATGAGTTAATTCCTCTGCTGGAAGTGTTGGCAGTCTGTTGTTGTCTGTACTGAAATATTATGCAACAAGAATGAAGAAGCGAACAAACTAAAAAAAAAAAACTGGTTTGTGTTCAACTTACAGGATTGATGGCAAGTTGATCACAGCTGACAAACCCAAGACATGTGAGTATTGAAACAAAATCCTCCCACTCATCAAACTGCTGTACGTTAAAAGCTGATCTTAAAATGATTTTAAAATTAGCATGTGCTCGATGCACACATGTTACATTGTTGTCAATGTCACATTTTATTAGAGCTGTAAAATCACATCTATATGGAAAATAGTCAAGAGCTTCATTTAAGTTTTCATTATTGTTCTTTGTCTTTCAAAGATGACACTGATGTCAAACTGGATGTGAAAAAAACTCTTCCTGATGATGAAAAGAAGGTAAGAAAGGAGCAGAGTGAAGTCCTCCAGTATATGACATGACTTTACTTTCCCCTTTACTGAGGTTCCATTACTGACAAAATATATTTAATATATTACAAATGAAAACAGAAATCACACCTAAATCATTGTCATGAAAATTGTCATCATATACAGTTTCAGCTCTTTTTGACGTGAAGTGACACAATCAAACAAAAACATAATTACTCAAAGCAACAACTGACCAAAAGTGTTACTGCAAGAGTTGAAGTTAAAGTTTGTGATCTCCCATCCATCATTACAGACACGGCACCAATTATTTTACTTTAGCATGATTAGCAGCCGACGCTGTAAGACACTAATACATTTACAAAATCTACAGTAACAAGCCGTCAGTTCAAGAGTTTGGGTTGGATGATGTGGTCAGTTTGTCTGTAGGTCTGTCGATGTTTCTAGAAGAGATCCCAGGCTGTGGCCGGTGATGAAATGCTGCGTAGTTTTAGGACACCAGAACACCAACACGAGTTTGCTGATTGGTCAGTGTCCTGTTATCATTTTGTAAAATAAAGTTTTTCAATACTTCCTACAGATATTTAATAAACAGCCCAAATAATCAGAACAAGCCTTGTTTGTTCATTCTCAGACAGTCTTACACTTGCATTGTGTCAAAAAGTCTCAGGCAGTTCCTTTTTTTTCATACCTTCATACCTTCCTAATATTTTACCGGGGCACATGGTACATGAGCTTTTGTTGCCTTTATTCTGTGTGTTTTATTCCAGGATGTTTGTCTTGCGTTGTATTAATAACATAACTAAAGATTTTAAAATCTTTAGCTTTTAAAAACTTTTTTTACTCTGAGCATCTGAGCCTTCTTCACTGACAGTACCAGGATCAGTCCAGACTGCAGTCCCTGCAGATTTTGTTGGGACATTTATTGTGACCCATTGTCTTTGTAAATTTGTCAGTCTGTGTAGACAGTGCGGCTCTAACTATATCCCCTTCTTAATTCCAGGATCCATTATCCTTCTTACCTGAACAGACGACTGAATCTTCATACAGGTAATCATAAAATAAAAGAAACACTCTAAAATGCTTTTGCAACTTCTTTGGTGGTTGATCAAGTTGTGATTTTGAGCAAACAAATAACTTGCCTGTGGTGTGCTAATCAAAGCTGAACACCGTCAGTGTGGTGGTTTGGTTCTGGACCCTCATTTCTAAACACCAACGTAACTGTTAGCAGTGGACACACACTTCAGCTGTTTCTGGCACTTTACCTTCAGCTCACAGTTCAGTTCAGTTTTTCCATTTGTTACACTTCAGCAGGTGATTTAAGTTCTTGCAAGGCTAAAATCCCAAACTGAAAATGCTCTCAGTGATTAAACTTCACCTGGTTTAAACTACTTTTATCTGTTACACTCGGGGCTGGACTGGCTGTTCCTGTGCATTGCTGCAACTGTCATGTGATGTTTTACACTGAAACAACACTTACAGGCCAGTAATAATTCAGTCCTTCTGTCTCCTACAGGTTCAGGTGTCCTCGTCCAGGTGTGTTCCAGTGTGCTTTGACTGGACTGGTGTTTGTTATGACTCAGGAGGCGGAGCTGCTCTACGGGACTGTCCAATGGGATGAGAGTTTACTCCAGTCAGCTGGAAAGACGCCTGCAGGGCTGCTGTTTGATGTCTGGTGTTCAGAGGAAGCTGCTGTCTGTCAGCTGCACCTGCCACACTGTGAAACACAGGATGGTAAACATGTCTTCATTGTTAAACAGTTCATATATAGCTGCATTCAAATTCATAATGCAAACCACTAAATACAAACATTCAGACAGATCACATGGGAGGTAGATAATGATACATTTATGAATAAATGGCAAATGGTGGAGTTAATGATAATGATTCATTTTAACTTTGAACTCGAGAGGTAAGAAGTGAATTAGAGACCAACTAGTCAGCTCTTTTCTTTCCCAGCGTTGCGTGTTGACGGCCTGCTGTCTGTCGTCCACATCACTGACGATGGAATGAGCATCTTGGAGCCGCTGCAGATTACAGACACTCATGTGGTTGTGAAGGTCCCTCACCTCTCGGTCTTCGGCCTGGTCTGGGATTATGTTCAAAGGTTTCTCAACCTCTCGCTGCCAATAATTGGCCAAGTTCTGCTGTTCCTCAGGCCTCCAGACAGAAGTTGTCAAGTACTTGATGTATTTCTGCTGCCAGACAACATCCCTCTAGAGAAGGTAAAGCTGTCCTATGCATTTATCATACCCTAAACTCATACTTTAACTCAAAGCTGTTTCCACCTTCCCTTGTGAGGAGACTGTTTCCATCGATGATGCTTTATACATTTGAAGTGGAGAGACGATGTGCCACAACCACACGTACGCACCAATACACACAGAGGCAAACTCATTTAATCTTTTTGAAGATGATTAGATTACAGAGTCAGATTCTTCATAACCTGTGTGCCGTTCTGGAGCCTCAGGTTAGAGGCTTTATGTCTGTTAAATTGTTTTCATGAGACCCTGACTGGTCACACTATGATTTTTATTTATATATCTGTTCTCTATTGTGTTTTAGGAATTTTATCCAGAATAATTTATTCTATGTATTTAATTATGTCTGTATTTTTGATTGTGATTCTCATCTGTAAATCATTTGAGCAACATTTGTTGTTTTTAAAGCTGCTCTATAAATGAACAATAACTTGAATATCTGAGCATAAATTTTACAATAAAATGTCCTTTTGCTGAAGGTTGCCGACCAACAAGAAGGTGCCAGACACATCAGGATCTCCTCTGACTGTGATCTCAACGTTAATCAGAGTTACAGTGTCCACTGTGAACCAGGGGGCTTCACAATACAGCCTGCGGTGAGTCCAGTCACTTCTACACTGGTTATAAATCACAGTACCAGGTAAACAGTTTTGTAACGTGTTTGAAAATGATGCACTGCTTCTCATTTTTCAGCGTGCACCATTTCGCTCAAAGTATGGACCAAATTTCCATCCAACGTTTGAAGTTTTTCTGACTATGAACCCAGAAAACGTGACTTTGATGGTCCAGGACCAAGAGAGGAGAGAAGTCTGGAGACGTGTGGTGAATCTGCCAGGTAAAGACTCCACCCTCACTCCACCTGTCCTACAGTGAGCTCGCCAAGGAAAATATCAATTCACTGTGTTGGTATGGTGATAAAGTAAAAAAACATCTTTTCCCTGTTTATCTTCCAGATTTAAGAAGGGAACCTCTACAGGACAGCGTCCCAGCAGAGAGGAAGCTGCGCTCAGTTCGGACAGAATTTGTAAAACGAGTGTCTCAATCTGTTCTGAACCAAATTCTGGATAAACTCCTTGAGCATGATGTTATAAATGATGAAGAAAAGGAGTCAGTCAAAGCAAAAACTGGACCAGAAAGAGCACGAGATGTGATTGACAAGGTGCTAAATAAAGGATCTGAAGCCAGCTCAGTCCTGATTGCTGCTCTACGAGAGAACGATCCACACATTTCCAGAGTGCTGAACTTAAGCTGAAGGAAAATCAAGAAACTGTGGAGTCTGGAGACGAATCTCTGGATGTTCTGATCAACGGAGTCTCTGTAAACACTGATTTATGACTTCTGCTGTCTTCTTCTCTCATCAGCTGGACATGATCTCTGTCAGAGTGATGATGATGAAGGAGTTTGTGTTGAGAGGATCAGCTGTGTCCTGAAGATCCAGAGAGGCTGAAGCAGCAGCAGTTTGTGTGTGGACAGACTCTGACTGGGCCTGACTGACTGTCAGTGCTGCAGTCTGAACACCATCATCCCTGTGTGTTCCTCTGGATCATGTCCTTCTCCGTCTCTGCAGACACACTGAGACTCCTCCAATAATGACTTCTGCTCCTCACTCACCTGCTCCACCTGGACATGAGTCGACTTTCAGGCTGTGGTTTTTCTCTCTTTTTGTCTCATTCACAGCTGAATGTGTCTGTAATGATGCAGTGAATGAACTGACTGCTTTTTATTTTGTGCACTTTTGTGATGTTGCCTGTTTGAGTCTGAGTTTGTTCCACATGTAAAGTAACATAAAGCCTTATTCTGCTGCAAAAGAATGAATGTTGTGTTATGATTTTATTTTAGATCCATTTAAGATCGTGCAAACTACGGAGCCTGTCACGTTTACTGATGACATTTTGTGCCTCGAGGGATGATGGTCTGATCCCCTGTAGAGAAGTGGCATTTTCACAAGCTCACTTATTTCCAGTGTTAAGAAACAAATGTAACCACACACTTTATAAATTCAGAGCAACTTAACTGCCTTGTTAACTCGTGGTAAAACACACTTCATTCAAACTGAACAGAAACAAAATCAAACTGATCAAACCGTCTTTGTTCGTCTTTCTAATGTTCAATAATCACCAACTCTGCTTTGACTGAAAATAAACCTGATGTTAAAATATTCTGGCTCCTCGTTGCCTCTTCTTCTTGTTCCACGCCATATTTCACCTTTCTTCTGTTCCCACCTAAGTTAACTGAACCTCACCTTTTCTCTTCTTCTCTCATCTTGTTAAATCGTTCTCATATCGTGACGTCTGTTATGTTGTTTTTGTCTTTTTAAAGTTATTTTCATCGTCTTTATGTGGCTTTTGTCTTTTCACATCATCTTTGTTTTTGTTGTTTCTTTCTTTCGTGTCATTTTCATATTCTTATGTGTTTCACTATTGTTTTCCTTGTTTCTGTCTTTGACATCGTTGTTGTCTTGTTATGTCCTGTCGCATCTTTTTCATCTTGTTTTGTATTCTTACATAGTTTTGGTTGTTTCTGTCTTGTTACGTCTCAGTACATTGTTCTCGTCTCGTCCCGTCTGTCCTGTCTGATGTCCTCTGATGGATCGTCTTTTCTGTGTCTTATTGTTTCGTCCATTCAGGTTGAAATCAGTCTTGATGTCTGAAGGCGACGCACAATGATGCAAAATAACAATAATCAATAATTCACCTCAGAGTCATTCAAACTAAAGAGAAAATGTGAGGAGGAGAAAGTTCAGATGTCAGAAAAACTAATAAAGCAAAGTACAGATACCTGAAAATTCTACTGAAGTACAGTAATGAAGTATTTGTACTTAGTTACTCCTCACCTCTGTACATACAAACACAGTATAGGAGCTCTGTATCCTTTCACCGTCTCTGTGTCTCTATAGAAGCGTGGCATGTGCAATATCATTGACCCTGCAAAGCTCAGGCCAAGCACATTCTATTGAGTCAACGCGCACACACACACACACACACACACACACACACACACACACACACACAGCAGAATCAGCAGACACATCAGGATGAAGGGAAACCGTCGAGGCAGCAGAAACCTTTAAAGCCTTGTCTTTTGTCCGTCCAGCCGGGTCCTCGCCCCTCGCTCGCCCCCCTGCCGTATATATTGGGGTGTCCAACTTTTTCTCTGTTACACTGTGTGTGTGGTTGTGGGCCAGGTTGGACAACATCCAGTGGGCAAAATGTCGCAGTACTCTGGAAAGGTGAGTGACACAGCAGCTGTGAAGACAGTCTGAGATGTTTGGTTGGTGGATCATCTGAGGACTGAAAGTGTTACGACTTTAGTTTGTAGATCAACAAAACTGTGCTAAACTGTGTTTTAAAGCTTTAATGTCTGGTGTTGTTCTGTACGTCTCACCTGCGTTTAAACTGCTTGATTTTTGAATGGAGTTTGGTGTGATGGACTTCCTGTACTGACTGAAGCAGCAGCTGTCATTCAACACAAAAACTACTGATAATAATCCTGCTTGTTTGTTCTGTAACAGACAAACCAGCATCATTTAAAGTCCTGCTCTGATCTCAAAGTCTCGTGGGTCATTACACTGTTCCTTCGCCTTGTTCTGCTGTAGCTGCTAATTTAGAACGTAACTTCCTGCAGAACACAGATTTAGATTTGCTGTTTTGCTGATTTGAGTTAAATCTTAAATCTTCGTTGTGGTTCCCAGCTGAACCAGTGAATCCAGCAGAGTTTTAGACGTTAACTTTTAAATTTGGGGATTTTGATTCTGTGATTTAGCGCCAGTGACTTCATCTGGAAAAAGAAAACAACGACCACAGGAGGTCTTCCAGGATAACTTGCTAACTGAATAACTATGACACCTGAAAGTCTTCTCTCGGCTGCAGTCAAGTGTACTTCAGGGCGTGGTCAGTACAGTGTGACATCACAGCTGGGTGTGGTTACAGGTGCAGCAGAGAGGACAGAACAGGTGTAATGTATTTTATGGAGAAAGTCAAAAGTTTATCTTGAATGTGTTGCATCCTTGATGTTCTGCCTGTTTATTCATGTTATTCCTGCCGTTCACTCGAGTTAAATTAATCTAAATCTGAAACTCAAGCCTTGATAGACTGAGTTTTATTTTCTTTCAAATTGAAGCTAATTTGTTGAAGTGTAAACTCTCAAAGACGCAAAAAAAAAACTTCAGATATGTGTTGAACTGTCGCTGCCTGACGCAAACTGTAGAAGTTTCATTTAAAACGTGTCTTTGTTGAACGTGAAGGTGAATTCTTGTGTATTTCTTGATTCTCTCCTCCAGATTACCTTCTACGAGGGGAAATGTTTCACCGGCAGGAAGCTGGAGGTCAGAGGAGACTGTGATAACTTCCAGGACCGTGGCTTCATGAACAGGTGAAACAGTTTGACTCAGGTCTTCTCCTACTGCAGCGTGGATGTTTGTGGAGAATTCATGATAATTAAATAATAATTTTATGACAAACTGGTTCCTTCCAACAATCATTTTCTAAGGAATTTTATGGAGGTGATTTTTTTTCCATCACCAACAGTTTATTCACAGACAAAAGCTTTTAGAAAATCTCTTTAACTGCGGTTGTTTCTTCTTCCTCCTGATTGATTTGTTACGCCACTGTTTTAATCTCTGATGATTCATCGTGGTCACTTTTTCATTTTTATTACAGTCAGTCTGAGGATTCATGCTGTGTGTGTTTTCAGGGTGAACTCCATCCGTGTGGAGAGCGGCGCCTGGATCTGCTTCGACCACCCCGACTTCAAGGGTCAGCAGTACATCCTGGAACACGGAGAGTACCCAGAATTCCAGAGGTGGAACTCCCACAACGACCACATGGGATCCTGCAAGCCCATCCGCATGGTAAACACCTCCGGCTGGTTCATTTAACCAACAGATCGCTTCATGATCGGCTCCAGTTTTCAAAAGTGAAACGTTTCTAAAATCAGTGCAGGTTCACCGTGAAGTCAGACTCTGCAGATTTAAGCAGAACATGATGGAAACTAAAGCGACTGATCAGAGATTTTTCAGACTGATTTTAGAAGGAAAAACTCACCGATTACTGTTTTAGTGGCTGATAAAGTGAATTTTTGAGCTAGAATTTAGAAAATAGACCTTTTCTATGTGGATTTTGCACCAATCAAAGATACTCAGAAAGTTGTTTTCTTAAACAAATAACTTCATTATGGAATATTATACATTTTATTTAACATATTAAATCATTTAACATAGATATACCACAAAGAATAAATTCAATAAACAGCTAAATGAGTATCAATAGCTGAATATTTAAATACTGTCAGTTAATCAGCAGCTTCTCTGTATATTTACAGCTGCAGGTTCCTCTTGTTCTCATAAACGTTCCTCGTTGTTCATATCAGTAAACATTTACACCTGAACGATGTATCTGTGACAGACGTACATCGAGGCGATCTGTCAGCCAACAACGTCATAAAACTACAACACTGTAGAAAAAAAAAAAAACAGCTCAGAATTTCAAGGAAACTTACTGCAAAAGATTTTTGACTTTTGAGCCCAAATCAAAGTTGTTATAAAAGTTTTAGAAACTTATAATCTTCAGTTGAGATAATTTACTTTTCTTCTTTAGATGAACTTGAATCTTTTTGAAATCCAAAATAATTGTTTTGTTTTTATAAACTGGCCACAGTGAGCCGTGAGGTTTGTCATTATTTAACAGCGAGAAGTGGACAGTCCTCAGCGGCATCCTCAGGTGGCGGTGACTGCTTCCTGTGCAGATGGCCAAATGCCACCACTTCCTGTGTCTGCTTCAAATTAAAAGCCCTTGTTTCAAATTCTGACTCTTCAGAGGCCAAAAAAAGTTCACACCCCCAACTTCTAAATGATTAACAACAACTGGGGAGACAACTGATAAAAACTGGACTAAAGCAGAAGTTTAGTCAAATAAGAATCAACATCTTATCATCAGCAAACTCATGTTTGTTTACTTCTTGTACATAAATCATATTCATTTAAATTTGATTTATTCTGTTTCTCGTCCACGTCCCCCGTTCCTGAAGTTTCATTTGTCCATGAGCTGATGAGCCGCTGCAGTATTTACCATGTGATTCAATGATTTAACCTTTTACTGTGAGAAGATTTCGCTCCTTTACGACCCCAGAATCAGGAAATCAAACTTTAATGACATTTTGAACTTTTGTAATGTTTGATAAAACATCTTTCTTTGGTACTTTAAGAGTTTTTTTTATGCAACAGAATTGATGCATCATCAGCTACAGCTCGTTAGACACAGTAACAAAGAAACATGGAGGCAAAGCTCAGTTTTCATTCAATCCAATAAATCTTTATTGTCCTGTAAGAGTTTTGACCTCGGACATGATGGGACAGAAAGAACCGTCTCCATGTGTGATGTCTGTCTCTTTGTGTCCCTGTCAGCATGGAGAGCACTACCGCATCGAGCTGTTCGAGGCCTGTAACTTCTCCGGTCAGTGTGTGGAGATCTGCGACGACTGTCCCTTCCTGCAGAGCCGCGGTTTCTCCAAGAACTGCATCAACTCCGTCAAGGTCTACGGAGACGGAGCGTGAGTTTAACACATTTAATGACCATCAACTCATCATTTTCATAAGACTTCAAGCAAAAGTGCTGTGTTTCTTCATCAAGGAGGACAGTTAACTGAGTATTTGTGTTTCCGTCTCCATCTTCAGCTGGGTGATGTACGAGGAGCCAAACTTCCGCGGCCGCATGTACATCGTGGAGCGTGGAGACTACTGCAGCCATAACGAGTGGCAGGCCCAGAACCCCAACATCCAGTCCATCCGCAGGATCGTCAACTACTTCTAAACAGCCTGACCCCCGACCCCCCCACCCCCACAAACCCCGCCCCCTCCAGTGACTTGTACCAGCGCTGTAATCATGTACAATAAATAAACAGACTAAGATAAGAAAACAGGTTTTTTTATCAAACACGTTGTGTGTGTGTCGTTTTGTGCAGCTACAGTTCACTGAACATCCAACAGAAAACCAATCAGACAGGTGTCCAGAACAATGAGGAACAAAACGTGGTTGTCCCAGAGGAGACACACGTCCTCTCAGTCTTCACTGCAGTACAAGTACAGATACTCGAGTAAAAGTAGAAGTACTGATTCAACTTGTTTACTGCAGTAAAAGTGAAAAAGTTCAGGATCTGAAATGTATAAAAGTAAAAAGTCGTCCTCTGAAGGACATTTCTACTGACTGTCTCTGTGTGAAGACAACTGAACTTTTTCTCTGTGACGTCCTCTTATGACTTTTTTTAATGTTTTCATATTGTTACGTCTGGTTCCATCTTTAACATATAATGATGTCCCTCAGTTTGTGGAGCTCAAAGACAAAAACACATTTGAAAAACTCAACAGCAGCGTGTCTTTACAGAAATCATCAGCTGATTACTGAAGATAATCCACAGATGGTTTTGTGAGCAGCTTCATGTAGGAGCTACTTTCTTTCTGTGAGAAAGATCGTCACTCTTTAATAAAGTAATTAAAGCTGTTCTATAAATGCAGTAGAGGGAAACTATCTCCCTCTGAGATGTTGTGGAGAACCAGAAAGTGAAAATAAAATAAAAATAGACAAAATGATAAACACAACTGTCCATATTGTTCAGGATGGTTCATCACAAATAAGATTTCAGACAAATAAAACGAACAAAACAAACCTTCATTTCCTTTATTGGCTCCATCAACATGAGACAAACAGCAGGAACTCAACATGAACATCAAAACTCATTTAAATTAAAGTTGTCGAACCGCTGCGACGTCACAAACATAAAACTTACTGCTGTCAGAACAACAATGAAAAACACAAATCATTTCAGAGTCGCAGCTCTTTAAAACACAACTAGTTCCTTTGGTTTGTTCCAAAAACTGTCATCAGACGTAACCAAATGATTTAAATTAGAAAACAATATTTATTCATTTAGAGGGAAAATGAATCTCTGAAGAGCCTGAAGGATTTTATGATAAATGAACCTTTAGTGCCTCAAATTAAAACATCTGACGTGATGAAGAAGAAAAAAAAACTGCTCGAAAACTTTTTCTCTCAGCTGACAAATAAAGTGTTTGATGAAGAGTAGTGTGAGTTTGTGTGTGTGTGTGTGTGTGTGTGTGTGTGTGTGTGTGTGTGTGTGTGTGTGTGTGTGTGTGTGTGTGTCTGTGTTTGATGTCTCGGCTTTGGCACTTTACTGTGAAATAACTGCAGAAAAAAACACTTATATTGCTTTAAATGATACACAGAGAAGTAAAGCACTCTGACTGACTCTGTGTGTGTGTGTGTGTGTGTGTGTCACACGGTGTGTGTGTGTGTGTGTGTGTGTGTGTCACACGGTGTGTGTGTGTGTGTGTGTGTCACACGGTGTGTGTGTGTGTGTGTGTGTGTGTGTGTGTGTGTGTCACACGGTGTGTGTGTGTGTGTGTGTGTGTGTGTCACACGGTGTGTGTGTGTGTGTGTGTGTATGTGTGTGTGTGTGTCACACGGTGTGTGTGTGTGTGTGTGTGTGTGTGTCACACGGTGTGTGTGGGCCCTCGGTTCAGGTAACTCTTCATGGTGGCGATGAGCTCGCTCTCCTCCTCCAGCGTCAGGTCCAGGTAATCCTCCTCGTGACGAGAGATGTCCTCCAACACCTCGTTCACCAACTCGTTGTCCGCTGAAATAAAATTCATCATTATTATTATTAATCTCATTAATTAATCCTGCAAATTAATTATCCAAAACCCCAAAATAACACAAACTATAGACCAACAACCCCTTTGTTCTGTGAGCTAAAATCACTGATTTTCTGAATGGAGTTTGGTTGGTCTGGAGAAAGTGATATTCTGTGTGACCAACCTACCTGTGGAGCTGGAGGAGGTGCTGGGCTCCTCAGAGGAGGGGGACGGGGAGGGGGAGGAGGAGGAGGTGGAGGGCGGGGACGCAGACAGGAGCTCTGGGGACAGGACGCCCTGGTTGTCCAGCAGCAGCTGAGTGGCTGATTGGACGTCTCCACCCGTCAGTCTGAGAGCAGCTTCAGACACGTCCCGCTCAAAGCCCAGATACAGCAGCTGCAGGAAGAGGAGACAGGAGGAGGAGACAGGAGGAGGAGACAAGAGGAGGAGACAGGAAGAGGAGACAGGAGGAGGAGACAGGAGGAACAGACAGGAGGAGGAGACAGGAGGAACAGACAGGAGGAGGAGACAGGAGGAGGAGACAAGAGGAGGAGACAGGAGGAGGAGACAGGAGGAGGAGACAGGAGGAGGAGACAGGAAGAGGAGACAGGAAGAGGAGACAGGAGGAAGAGACAAGAGGAGGAGACAAGAGGAGGAGACAGAGGGTAAATTTAAAAAGAGGTCACACAGCTCCACCTGCAGGTAAAATCAGTTTCAGGTATAAACAGGTGTGTGAACGGTTCTTCTAGACTTCAGTTTCTGTCTGATGATGAAAATGTGAAGCGGATAATAAAGTTTGTACTGCAGACAAAAGAAGAAGAAGAAGAAGAAGAAGAAGAAGAAGAAGAAGAAGAAGAAGAAGATTTCCTTCCTAAAGAAAATCTTAGTCATGGACAGACTGAATGAGGAAGTTTTTATGACCTGGATTAAAATGGAAGACGTGGACTCTGTACCTGCTCCAGCTTCTCTGGACTCGCTCCCTCTGTGTTGTTGTTGGTGGCCAGAGCGGCTTGACTGTCCAACAGGATCTGAAGACGACACACAGCAGGACACGTTAACACAACGTCCTCAAGACGACAACTGAAACCCCTGCTGAGGAAGACCAGGACACGCGGTCAAAAGCTCCAGAAACAGAGACAGACAGA